>NC_043997.1:9475703-9745703 GCF_902150065.1 Myripristis murdjan
TGCCAGTAGTACAGTAGTATGCAACACACCCACCTTCATACTTCTGTTTTGATCTCATTTTGTGATTTTTATTGATTGATTGATTGATTGATTTTTTTTAGCACTTTGGTCCACGAGGAGCAACATTTCGTTCAGCCATATACTCTGTATGTCAATGAATGACAATAAAGTTGACTTGACTCTGGACTTGTTCAGTTCAGTCGAGGGGGGTGGGGGGTGGGGGGTGGAGGACGAAATGTTTATTTGTCTATTTGAAAAACAAGCAGGCATGTAGCCTATAAGTCAACAAACTGTGTTGGCCAGACAATAAACAGCCAGTGGCTGACAAACAGGGACTATTAAATATGTTTAGCCCTGTTTCAGCACCACGGACAGCTGCAGTGAAGGATTACTACTGTTTACCACCGGCGACAGACAGGCTATGATTAGAATCTGAGTGGCAGT
The DNA here is from genome assembly GCF_902150065.1 of Myripristis murdjan. Taxonomy (NCBI): domain Eukaryota; kingdom Metazoa; phylum Chordata; class Actinopteri; order Holocentriformes; family Holocentridae; genus Myripristis; species Myripristis murdjan. Next base: position 9,476,148 of record NC_043997.1, read on the forward strand.
AACATTACAACAATACCAACAACCAGCACACCTTTTACTGCAAAATGGGAATGGATTTTTTTTTTTCTGAAAAATGATAAAGTTGTGCTTGCAAAAATATCCGTATCCAACAAAAAATACAAGTAACAAAACCGAAGAAGAAGATGTATCTTGATGAGAAAGTCTGGAAATATAGAGAGTCTCTCTCTCTTTCTCTCTCTCTCTCACACACACACGCACACACACACACTCATTGCAACAGCTCCAGATGATGTCACTGTCCTGTACAGTGCCAAAAAATAATACTGATGTGTGTGAGTGTGTGTGTGTGTGTGTGTGTGTGTGTGTGTGTGAGTGTGTGTCCATCTCACTCTGGTTCAGCACCAGGATGCTGCTCTTATAATACAGGCACCGACAATCTGTTTCCTATCCTGACACACACACACACACACACACACACACACACACGCACACACACGCGTGCACACACACACACAGAGATATCAACACAAGTCTTATCCAAATGCAAACACACATGCCTGCACGTATAAATATATACACACAGATAAACAGATGTGCGCACATAGACACACAAACAGAGGTAAACACACATGCAAATAGAAACGAACGTACACGAGTGCTGAAGCGCAAACAAACACACACAAATGATGCATACACATGAACACACACACGGTCTTGATGAGCAAACAAGTTTCAGGAGACAACTCCGCGGCAGAGTTACACAATATACGTGTGTGTGTGTGTGTGTGTGTGTGTGTGTGTGTGTGTGTGTGTGCGCGTGTGTGTGTCATTGCAGAAACAGAGAGTTCATCCGCTGCATGTTCAGTCACTTTAGTGTATTTTGGTTTTGCCCTATTTTAGATTTTCACCTCTCAGCATTCCAGCACGTCAACATGAATTTCTATCACTGCAATACAATCATTACTCCTGGTTGCTCACTACAGGTAATTACAGGTAAAATAAAGAAAACCTACACCCAAAGACCACTGGAAAGGCTGTCACACTGTTTGCATGATGTGATATTACTCATTATTATTATTATTATTATTATCATTATTATCATTGGGTATGATCCCTAAGTGAAAGAACCTGCTGTCAGTGTCCCTAATATCCCTAATATCATATCCCTAATTTACTCAAGTGCTTCCTTTAGTTTAGCACTTCCCCGCAAAACTGCAGACACACAGCAATTACAGTTAATAATCCCATTACGTGTAATCTTTTGCTCCCCAACGCTGTCAGACAGGTAATTGCCATGGTAACAGCACCGGTGCGGGAGTCGTGAACTGCAGTGAACTGCTGACCCAGAAACATCCAATCACAGCTGTCAATCATCACTCATAGGCGGGTCCCCAGACGACAGGCAGGCATGATGGAAAGTTAGAGAAGTTATTTTCAAAAAAAATGTAAGCTGTTACAGGTTACTGAGTACCTGCGAATAAACATCAAACGGCATTATAAATCACTCGGCTATTTCGAGTTAATAATTCAATCATCTTCCTTCTTTTACTTTGGGATTACTTTGATACACAGGTTTTTAGAAAATGAGGTAAAATGGATATTTTGCAATAATAAATGACTTTAATCTGAACTATTTATGAAGTGATGGAAAACTAAAACTTCACTAACCCATTACTAATGCAACAGATTACTGACATATGTACAGGTGTTCTCCGTGTCTCCGTGGCCAATCAGAGTTGTTAGTTATCGACGGGGGGGCGGGTCCCAAGTGGACAGGCAGTGCTGGAGTTTGTCAGACGCCGTGTGAATGCTGAGGAGGCTGAAAAGCAGAGGTCCAGTCGCTCCTGTGGGCCATATGTACTGAAAGCAAATTATGACCTTCAGACACCGTGAATAGAAAATGACGGTTTTAAGGGGAAGCAGGAGCTGAGCGATTGAAGTAGATCGGTGAAGTTCACGAGTGTGAAGCTCGGACTGGTTGAGAGAGTAAAGCCAGAAACACACAGGCAGCAGGGAAATGCTCCACTGAAATCCAATATTGCACCGTACACTTTCCGTCAACCTATATTCATACCAGCAGCGTTTTTAACCCTATAAAGCCTGAACTATGAAAGAATTGGCAGAAAATTCCAATTTTTTGAAATTGAACCCTTTATTTAGTCCTATAACAAAATGTATATATATATATATATATATATATATATATATATATATATATATATATATATATATATATATAAATATGTTATTACACGACTTTTCTGGTGTATCATATATGATATGTACTTGAAGTGCCAATGGTATGGTCCAGGGTGAACAGGGGAAGTGTTCAAAGGTATACAACAGTATTTTGGTCAAGTATTGATTAAACTGAAAATGAAAAACGGATTGAAAATATGTATCATATATGATACAAATGGCTTTATGGGGTTAACAGGCTTGAGTGGACGGACTTTTCCCCCTAAATGTCACTGGTTTGCTGTGTTTTGATGCTCACATCTTTACCGGAGATAACATTTATTAAAAGCGTTAACCAGCACTTTTATAGTTTTGTATTGCCATTAGTTTTTAAGTTTTGTTTAAGTTTTCAGCTTAGTTTCAGTCAGTTTCCAGAGTGTGTTTGCTCTACAGTCAAGTTTTTATTTTTATGTCAGTTAACTAAAATGTTTTTAACAGCGAGTTTCAGCTTTTAGTTTAGTTTTAGTGAACTATAACAACCTTAGTGTGAAGACAATGGAATTAAGTCAGAAGTGTAGCAGCATAAACTGTATATGTACTGTTATGTGCTGAATTTTGCAGTTTTACTGGCGGCTGCACCTAGAAATATCCCAAGCATTCCTGCAGTAGATTAGGTAATAAAATTGACCCTCCTGACCTTTGACTCTTGCAGCAGCTGCAGCTCTCTCTCATATCAGGTGTGAACGTCTGGAGAAAGATGTATGAATACGAAGCATGGTGATGCATGGATTATTTTGCAAAAAAAACACGTCTGTCTTAGCCTAAATCACAGGAGGAGCTAACTGAGTCCCTGCAGATTTGAAAATATTTGCCCAGATGAATTTGTGATGGACAAAAACTTAAGAGAAACACAGGTAAGGATTTGTTCGGTTACCTCTCACCGCCATTTGGATCCCAACTGTGCTCATTATTGCCCTAAAGCTCAGGTAGGTGTGTTTTTATCCCATTTCATAACCAGGAATCGAACTTGTGATCTTTTTTTTTTTTTTTTTTTTTTTTTTTAAACTCACCACTGACCCACAGTAAAGAATGTCCTCTTTATTGCTTTATCTACAGTCTAACAAAAATGCAAAAATTATGAATCTGCAAGAAAAAAATGTGTTATCATTACATCCAAACACAACACAGATATGTTTTTATTACCTGACGGTGGGTGGAGGCTATGTTTTCACCTCCGTTTGATTGTTTGTTTGTTTGTCTGTTAGTTCGATAACTAAAAAAGGAATGGATTTCCATATACTTTGGTGGAGTGACCTGGTAATAACTGAATAAATAAGCTGATTAAATCTGGGAAAACATATGTTAAAGGTTTTCCTAAAGGTCAGAATTCACATTTTGGTGAATATCTCTAGAGTGAAGTTTAATAAAACGATGCATTTAGGTGCATTATGTTGATGTGGAGCATTGTGCGACATGAGGAAGGTTGCTGCCTCTTACTGCTCTTGTATTCTAAAGTGTTAAGTAAGATTCCTGCTATCATTCTCTATATTAAGACTTTTATTATTCACTTTTATTATCCACCATTTGAAAATAGTAACACCTAATCATACAGTAAATCAAGATGGAACAGTTTTAAACAACAGTAGGTAACTTGATAATGGAACGGATCCTGAAAAACTACAACTTCATCCTCCAAAATGATACGATAACGCGATGACAGAGGCTTGATATTATTAATAAGTACGCATAACTTTGGTCGTCCTAATGATTTTCATTCCGTGGCAGCAGCCATTTAGTCAGAGTGGATGTCACGTTTTTATCTCATTTTGACAGACTCTGTTATCTGTCCCAAATGGGCTCTTTGGTTCAATAATTCATGTCTCTTTACCCACATCCCTCTCCCTTTCAATTTCTCTTTCCGGCACATGTACCACCTCTCCGCGATCAGCCTCAGTCTCCTCTCCTCCCTCGCTGACTGTCATGATTTTGGTGAAACCTATGTTTGACATGCAACATTTGAAAACAATGTATATGCCCAAGTTCACACACAAAAAAACTATGTATACAGTATCTAGCAGTGTTTTTGACATTATAAGGGTACTATGTTAAGTGTTTCATTCCAAAATTAACCTTTCAAGAACCTTTTTTTTTTTTTTTTAAAGAAAAGAAAAGACTCTCAGTGATAAATTGCACAAAATGACAACAAGTGATGGTGTTTTCTAAAGGGAAAGAGAGTGACTTAAGTCCCTCGTTGAGAAGATGATAACACTCCTATAGTCTGGATCCTGCATGCTCCATCGAGTGTTTTGGAAGCGAAGGCCTTTGAATTCATTACTTGCAGCCATGAATTTTGCTCAAATTGATTTGATCCCCGTTGCCAGCTCCCACGGCTGCTGACAGCGATATTGCCCCACAGGAGTTGCCTCAAAAATTCGCTCATATTTCCTCACCTTGAAATATTGCTGGCCAGCGTGCAGTAACTGAGAGAAATGGCTTCAGCGTGCATCTCCTGCCCTGACAGAAGTGCCGTTGGTGCAGAAGCGGGGTGTATATCACTTAAAAGCACTTACGGGTGCTTGTTGATGCTGATGCGAAACCTCAAACCCTCAAACCCTTGTCACGACCTTTGACAATAAAAAGTAGGCATGCAGATGTAATCCATGGATACGCGATAAATGCAAACTCTGTTAGTGTGACTGGCTGACAGTGTTTCTTATGCCGCCATATTTAGCATTTCAACGTTTTCCATGTTAAACTGACAAAACGTGCCATCTCCGATTATACTTACCTCTCTATCTTTCCAACTGAATGCTGTCATTATATCCGTGTTCTAATGTCCTACACAGACTGTTGTTGCACTGATTGTTGCAGAATTGTTTGAAGGTTTTTTGCTTTTTTTTTTGTAATTGTCATGACGTTCTGCCGAGAAAGTTTTGATACTGAGAGTTCTGCCGTTGCACTGATATTGGAATGTAAAGGGGATTGTAATGATCCAAGGCCCAAAAAAAGACTCAACCGCAGGAACCACAACAAATAGAGCTGGTGTAAAATCAGAGGTTTACTGAAATCCAGGCACAGGGTCAGTCTGAACAGCAGAGGCACAAAATAAAGAGATTCAAGAGACTTTATTTGCCATTTGTACACGCACAGGCAGCACAAATACAAAGGAATTCATAGTGCAAGAGCTCTTAGAGTCAGCATTTAAGAAAACAAGAGAGAAACAAATAGAAACAAATAGAGCTGTAAGTTATGCATACATACTCAGTGGTTATCAAAGTTTTCAATCACATTGCATTTGTGTATTTCAGCAAAAGATCACTGATATGATGCCATTGCCACCATTGATGAAGCTCTGCTACGGCGAATACGGCAAGAAATCGAGTACAGTCTAGATGTGCTTCGTGCAGCTAATGGAGCCCATATACAGGTGTATTAAATGAGGCCAAAAAAAAAAAAAAACTTCAATATCTACTCATTTTGTAATAATTTCCACAGATTTGTCTATTCATTTGCTTTTGTAATAAATTTGTGGACACCCTGTATTTTTTTTTTCCAAATGATTGTCGTGACGTTCTGCAGAAAACGTTTGGATAGTCGGTGTTCTAATGTACAGAGAGGGTTTTCGCTCTGATTGTGACCGTGCTCTGCAAAAAAGGTTTCTGTCGTGATTTTTGTGACACTCTACGAAGTGTGTGTTTGTGCCGACCGCTGCAACGTACAAAAAAAAATGTTCTTGTACATGCTTTTTATAAGGTTCTACAAAGTGTGTGTTTGTGCCGCCTGTTAGAGTGGAGCGCTGTACGGAGAATTTCTTTGCACCGACTGTTACGATGTTCTACGAAGAATAATTTTTGGTGTTTAGGACGCTGTACAGAGAATTTTGTTCGATATATTGTGACGTTCTACATCAGTTTTTTTTTTAATGTTTTAGTGCTCTGATGTTCTGCAGGGCCTGTTGCTGTCCTGACTGTTGTCGTGTTTTAAATGAACAGTGCGTTCCAACATGCAAAGCAGAATGTTTTGCTAAATTTATTGCGTGTTGCAATGTTGCGTGGTGCTAAACGTTCCACGGGGAATGTTCTTGTTAACAGATTATTGTGTGTGTGTGTGTGTGTGTGTGTGTGTGTGTGTGCTGCTGAGAGGAACACTGCACATAGAATGCCTCTCTATCATTCTCCATCTGGTCACAAAAGACCTGTGTGTGTGTGTGTGTCTGTGAATGTGTGTGTGTATGTGAGTATGTGTGTGTGTGTAACACATGTAATCCATCATCAGCGCAGACACCTGGTGCCTCTGTCATCCCTTGTGTCTTGGTCTGGACAGTGTGTGTATATATATGTGTGTGTGTGTGTTTGTTCTGCCCAGTGTGTGTGAGAGCCGGTATCCGTGGGAAACCTGATTCAATTACCGGATCATCATGAAAAGATGAATGGATGGGAAGACAGAGGGAGGGAAGAACAGATAAAAACCGGGGAGGGAAACAAGGAAGGAAGGGTGGAAAACAGCGATGACAGACAGAAAAGCAGCGAAAGAGTTAAATAACGGAGGGATGAGAGATGAAGGAACAGATGGCGAGACAGAGGAAAAGGTGAGATGCTTGAATGATGAAAGAAAAGATGGAAAGTAAGACACAGGGGTGTAGGGGTGAGGAAGGGAGAGAGGAAAGAGGGAGGGGTGAAAATGTGGGTGGAACGGATGGAAAGCAGTATGGAGAGAGATGTGTTCATGAAGGGAGGAAGGATGGAGGGAGTAGAAAACAAATGAGAGGGAGAGAAGGGAAGAAGGCAGGATGGAGAGAGGGAGGCGATGAAAAAAGAAAAAAGGAACCGGTGATAGAAGGTGGCGGGAGAGAGAAAAAGTGAGGAAAGGAATTTGAAAATAAAGAGAAAGGAAAGAAGTTAGGAAGGGAAGAAGGAAGGAGGGATGAGGAGGGGAAAGCATGAATAGGAAAGACAGATGAGAGTGGAAAGAGAGAGAGAGAGAGAGAGAGAGAGAGAGGTTGTTCCTCTGTATGTGACATTTTCCAGAACATGCACTCATTGAGGTGAGAGGGCTGTGACGAGTGTATTTCTGCCTCTCTGCCTCTGTGTGTGTGTGTGTGTGTGTGTGTGTGTGTGTGTGTGTGTGTGTGCGCGTGTGTGAAAATTCAAAGGGATTAGTTTGATCTTAACCAGTTTCAATAATCTGTTTAATATATATTACCCCATTTATTATTAAGGCACAGGTTCTGCTTGGCTTCTGCTTATAAGGCAACAGTTCTCATGTGGTCAGTGTGTGTGTGTGTGTGTGTGTGTGTGTGTGTGTAGCTATCTACCGAGGTGTTTACATGTTTTCTAGGCCATCTACCTACCTATCTATCTATCTATCTATCTATCTATCTAGACATAGTGTAAAATTAGTTTAGCTGTGATCCTTAATCTCCCTCTGCTGGTGAAAATGTGCACTGCCATTACAAAACCATCCTCCTCCTCTTCATCATCATTTTCTACATGCGCCAAAATTCTCCATTAAAGTTCATGTTCAGCATAATATCTACAAATTGTGTTTACTTCATGTGTCTGCTGTTCTTTTCCCAAAGCAAGGAAGTATTTTAGGACTCTCTATCGTTTTTCCTGCCTTTTATCCAGCCTTCGGTTTCCATTCATTCCACTGAGATATGAAAATAAACTTTCAGAGACTTCAAAGTTTCTTCATGCCATTATTCCATCACCGTAATAAAGTCGATCACATTAGTTTTCCCTAAAAATGTTTGCTTTACCCCGCCAATGATCAGTTCTGTGGTTTATGTAATGACAATGACTTTGTTAGCTGCAGAAGCAGAACATAAACATTAAAAAAAAAAGATTCTGTGTAGTGAAATCTTTTTGCTAAATGGTTTGTTGTCGTGTAAAATGTCTGGAAATTCAATTGAATAGGCCAAACATTCAAAATCACTGGTTCACTGTATCACAGAATAGATTAGGAAGCTTTTATTGTCATTAAGGTAAAACTTTACAATAAGAGTACAACAGTTAACGTTAGTTAATGTTAGTTAATGCCGTAATGGTTAATTAACTGTTAGTTAATGATTATTATGGCATTTACTAATGTTAATAATATCTACAATAACCCTTAAATAACATATAAATTAATACCTTAGCATGAACAGCATTAGTACAGATTCTTAGACACATTAGTTAACGGTTAGTTAACTGTTACTTAATGTTTATTACCTGTTACTTAATGTTTATTACGGCATTAACTAACATTAATTGTTGTACTCTTATTGTAAAGTGTTACCGAATAGATTAGAAAGCTTTTATTGTCATTAAACAAGTACAACAAAATTCAGAGCACGACTCCCAATCAGTGTAATTAATAAGACAATTAAAGATAGAAAACAAGCACCCATCTAATAAATATGAAACTAGAATAAATACTATTAAAAAAATGACAGATATTGCACCTAAAAACATCATGCATCGCTCTTGAAAATGTTGTATATTGCATTTAAAATGTGATATTTCATCTGAAGCAGTGAATTTTCCCATTCAAGGCGATGGAACCAGAAGCTTTGAATGACTTTGGTGGTCTGAATGCAAAACACACACACACACGGTTGCAGTTTAAAGCCGGCTGACAAATGACGTTAGGATGTGCCACCGTAACAAAAAGTGTGTGTGTGTCCTCCACATTAAGAACCGTATAGATTTTGCTGTGTGGTGAGCGGCGAATAGTGAACAATTTAGAGCGCAAGCGTCGCTGATCTAGAAACTGAGGCTCTCTCTGCTGCAAATCGACACGCGTGAAAGCATCAGCTACACACCCTCAATGTGAATTTGGGGCCTCTGCATGTGTGTGTGTGTGTGTGTGTGTGTGAGTGTGAGTGCATGTGTACGTACAGCACAGGGGTGTAACGTTCCATTAAATATTCATGATGTTGCACCACTTATTAATATAGACAGTCCTATTATCTGTGAAACATGCACAGCTCTGCATTGGCATTCAACTAAATCTAATGTTCCTGTCAAATACACACACCTGCCTGTCTCTCTTTCTCTGTGTGTGTGTGTGTGTGTGTGTTTTCCACTGCCTGCCTGTCGCTCTCACTCTCTCAGTCTCTGTCTCTCTCTCTCTTTCCCTCTACATTGCTTTGCTTATGATAGATAACACTTGTCATTAACGCTTAAATCGCCCTCATATTCCTCTTTCTCATCTCACACTTACATCTCATGTCTCTCTTTCTCTCTCTCACTCACTCACTCACACACACACACACACACACACACACACTATGATAAATGACGGCACATCCGTTAGCGGCGGTGTTAGATCTGAGCGGATAAATTGTCTCGAACATGATCAAGTGTGACGACATTTAAATGCGTCTCCTTCCATTCCTCCTCTTTTTCCTCTGTTCGTCCTTCTCCAACTCTTCTTCACCTTCATTTTCGCTTCCTTCACATCTCCTCATTCATTTTTCCTCCCCTCTTTCTTCTTTCTCTCTCTCTCTCCCCACCACATTTTAAAGGGCTGGTTCACCCAAAATATATACACAATAATAAAAAAAAATTGGTGATTTGTGTGTGTGATTTGGTCTCCCTTCACCTCAATACAATGGAGCTGGATGGGTTTTGGTTTTTGGAGCCTAAATTGTAAAAAAAAAATGTAAATGTGAAAAACTCAACAGCAACAGCTCTTTCCAAGAACAATGTCACAGATTCCCGACAGTATCCACAACCCTCGGGAGTGAAAAGTTTCTTTGGGAACTTTTTCCTGAACCTGCCCCAAGCGAGTATGAATTAGAGGTGAATAGGTGCCCTCATATTCAGTCTTTAGTGTTATTTTTATTCACCTTTCCTCCTTTTGTGTCTCCTCCTCATCCACCTCCCATTTTATAAAGCTATAAAACAGTTCAACATCACTCCTTCTCCTTCTCCTCCTCCTCCTCTGCCATGAACTGCTTTTACATCCCATCCTCCGCCTTCTCTTCCTCCATCTTTATTTGAGCATGTGAGTCTGTCAGCAAATAACACACAGACACACACACACACACACATATACACACACACACACACTGGTTAACCTGTGCATAATAACAAGTCAACGCCAGCCGCAACGATCCGGTTAAATGGCAAGATTTACCACGCTAACCACTTTGTTTTGGTCCGCCAAGCAGCAAATTAGGCCTGCATGTGTGTGTGTGTGTGTGTGTGTGTGTGTCCATATGCATTCTGGCATTTGTGTTTATATTTGAGTGGACGTATATGTGCTTGTGCAGGTGTGTGGGCTGTAAGCATGCCTAGGTGTGAGTTTGTGTGTGTGTGTGTGTGTGTGTGTGTGTGCAAATCAGTAGGAGGAGCCTATATCGCTTCATCACCACGACATCCAGTTAAGGGGAGAAGAATAAAGATGGACATACATAAAGAGAAAGAAAGGCAGCGTGAAAAAAGTAAAGTTTCAAAAAAAGGTAAAAAAAAAAAGGTAAAAAAAGGTAAAAAAAAAAAAAAAAGGTGGTCACTGTGAATACTTGAACCTGATTGGCTGGATGGGGTTCATTAAAGAACTTATGAAACAGTCTTAATGTAATATTATATGACCTACATAAGCAGACAAGACCACTGGTGAGAAGTTTGGCTATTTCTATAGGGTTATTCTAAATGGCTTTGTTTTAATTCTATATATAATGTAACCTACTGTTAATGTGGTTTGTAAACCTGCGGGTTAAACACATGTTAACATACTGACATGTATCTTAGCTCCGCAGCTCCCCAGCGGCCAGAGTTAAGATCTGCCTCACAGTTAAGCTGCACCCCTGGTTGTATCTTCACTCTGCCTTAGGGGTGCAACGGATCAAAAAACTCACGGATCGGGTCATATCACGGTTTTGAGTCACGGATTGGATAATTTTTCGGATCAGCAAAAAAAAAAAAAAGACGAGACAAGACAAATATAACTTTGTCCTCCATTAATTTTGTAAAACACTTTTGCCCATTACATAGAAACATTCAACTAAAAATGTCCATCCAATGTTTAATTAAAATTTTAAATTATATAAAAACAACTTAAAGTGCAATTTAAGTCTTGATACCCTCTAATTTCGCGTGCCACAGTGCCTACACACTGTAATGGTTTTTGCTATGGGCAATGTGGGCAACCGCCCAGGGCGCAATGTACTTGGGGCCGCATGAGTGCCCTCCAAAAAGAAAAAAAGAAAAAAAAAGAAAAGAAAAGTGCATCCTCAAAAAAGAAAAAAAAAATCGCCAGTTTTCTAGACTACCATATTGACCCGCATAAAAGACGACCCTGATTTTAAGAGAACCCCTCTTTTTCAAGACCCTTTTTTTTGTCCTGTGCTTAGGACCCCCTCGAAAACGAGATGGTTCATCTCAAGGGGGTATCCTAATAAAAGAACTTAATTCAAAAATACGCTACTTTTTATATGGACAAAATCTTGTTTGAATAAAAAAAGCCACCGGCCTGCATCAGGCGGGTCGGTACCGCGTCCACCCGGTCAGGTCTGCCGGTTCTGACAGGTTAGCGGCCGGTGCCGCGGCCGACTGGCGCCATGGTACGAGTAGTAACATGGAAGGGCGCAAGCCAGTAATTTCGCCTAGGGCGGCAACATAGGCAGAACCACCACTGTTGTCCACCATCCTTTTTCCATCATCATTGTATGTTACGATCAACGATGATTCGTTGCACCACTACTCTGCCTCCTGCTCGAAACCGTGTCCTCCCCACCTTTTCCGTCTCCCCCCTCGGCCACGTTTGGCTCCTCTGTCTCCCGTCCAGACCGACCCGTCACCCCAACACTTCGCTCGCCTCAGAGCTAAGTAGCTACTGCTTTTTCCTGCTTCCTCCTTTGAAATATCCTCATTGCAGGTTTGCATTTTGCTGTGTTTTTATCTTTTGTAGTGAAGCTAAGCCAAACCTCCGAGCGTTTGCTGCGGTCTGCCAGGATGACCTTTCTTTTCTCACATGCTGTGTCTACAACACAAGATGGTGATGCAGTCTTCATTCCGGGAAACACTACCGCAACACAAAATGAAACTTCCATGTAGCTGCTTCAAAATGCTATATTTCAACATGAATATACAGTGTCCAACAATATAAACACAGTCCCTGTCAGCAGTTTAACATTTAGCCTCTGTTTGTTAGGATTATTAGCGAGCATGCTCGACTCATTTGACACTGCAAAGGACCCGGCGACTCGTCCACCGACCAGACTAATTCCTTTTCGATAATCCTTTCAAATATTTTCATCACAAATGAGATGAGGGGGCTGCTGGCCTAAAATAATTTAAAACCTTTGCTTTCCTTTTTGAGCACAACAGGGACAGCAGTGGCCTTGATGTATGCATAAAGACACTGAAAAAAAAAAAATTAAAAATTCAAAGTGTAAAGTGATGCTGGTGTGCTCAGGCTTCTGGTCTTAAGAACGTGGCCATGAATACTGTCCATTCTGGGGATAATAACTTTAATCTGTCATAAAAGCTGGCAAAGAGAATAAAATATACATGATAATAGGCCTAATTCAGGATATAGTGATAAAGTTCTCAGGCATGTGTTTCCTTTTTCTTTCTTTTTTTTTCCGACTGTGATCTTGGCCACACGACACATCTTCTCCGTCGCTGCGTACCCACAATCCCCTTGAAGAACGGCCTCTTGGGTTTATTTAAGCCGTTGCAAGTTGGGTAACCTCAGCAGAGGCCAAGAGGGATGCCTCTTGACTCCTTACATAACGCCATAACACCGGTCCCATGTGAACGCAGCAGGATAGGACAGGACTTTACAGGGCACACGCTCAGTCTGTCGGAGGATTAGAAACTGCTCTCTCTCTTGCTCAGTCTCTTGTCCCTCTTCCTCTTTCCTTTTTCTGTTCCCTTCTCAGATATTTTCCCTCTTGTCTGTCTCATTCCTCCTTCCCACTTTCTCATCCTCCTCCTCCTTCCTCTCCCTGCATCGATCTTTTTTCTCTGCGGGTTGTCGTGTGTAAAAAAACGAAATTGCTGGATTATGTCAAAGTCACCTTGGCCCTCCACTTCAGCTCTTGCATGAAGCAGGCACACACACACACACACACACACACAAACACACACAAACACAGTCTTGCATGCACACACCGGGAAGCACTCTGTCTCACACCTACACCTACGTATCAGTGTCTCACACACACCTCTTTACTCCTCAATTCTCACTTCTTCACACTCTCTCACTTTCTCTCTCTCTCTCTTTCTGTCCCGCTCTCTCTCTCTCACACACACACACACACACACACACACAGACACATGCACACACATGCACACACACTTGCACAGCCCCAAGGGGGATGAGTATGAGCTCAATGTGTCGCTGAAGGAGAGGAGAAAGACAAAACTTAAAAAGAGCGAGAAAAAAAAAGGAGAGGATTTCATGGCTAAGCTTACGTCTTTCAGTCTGGGTGAGAGATGACAGGGAATAGAAAGACAGAGAGAGAGAGAGAGAGAGAGAGAGAGAGAGAGAGAGAGGGGGAGGGAAGTATTTGGTGGTAGTCTGTTGCCCTTTTCCCATTAAGAAGTGCTTTAACAACTTGCAGTTTTAATTTCAGCACAACTATAAAGGAAGCTGTTACTTTTTAATCGTCACCTCTCCGTGTCAAAATGAGTGTAATGCTGCCTTCATACTGGGATGATCAAAGTGCTGCTCCCCTCTGACCCTTCCAAAATAAAATTACAAAAAAAAAAAAAAAAAAAAAAAAAAAAAATCATAAAATTGCACCTGAGAATGGAAATAGAAAATGAAGCTGATGTTAGATGGGAATTAAATTTCAGATGGAAAATGAAACTGAATTTTGGACAAAACTATCCTCTGCATTTCACAACTTTGCACTGTTTTAAAGGAACAGTATTTAGGATGTACCGTCATCATCTTCCAAATGTGGCCCCTGAGGCTATATATGTGTGTATATATTTGGAGAGAGAGAGAGAGAGAGAGAGAGGGAGAGAGAGAGAGAGAGAGAGAGAGAGAGATGGTTGGAGGACTGGAAGAGCAGCGTGGCCTTGTTTGTCTGGTTTGCGTCACCAGTCCTTTTTGTATATGCTTTACGTATTCTCTCTCTCTCTCTCTCTCTCTCTCTCTCTCTCTGTGTCTCACACACACACACACACACACACACACACATACACTCATTCTGTGTGTTTGTCTGTCATTTTCGTCCCATGGGAATTTATAAGAAGTGAGCTTTTAGTGATGAAACCTGTCACTCCCCATCAGGTCAGGTGTGTGTGTGTGTGTGTGTGTGTGTGTGTGTGTGCGTACCCTGACACACACCTAGATCTATTCCTTTCATAATCCTGATTAAAGGACTGCACTGGTGATTTTGAATATTTGGCCCATTTACTACAGTCTCTCCACATTTTACATTTTTGTAACAAACCATTCTGCACATCATGCAGGGGGCACTGACGATTTCACAACTTACAAATGAAAATCCCTCGATTTTTGTCATCAGCATTCATAAACCACAGAACTGATAATTGGCTGGGGACGTTTCCCTTGGGACTATTTTTAGACTGAAATTTTAGACTAAATTTCACTCCACCTGATTTCCATTCATCACAACACAACAGTGCTGCTGCCGTTAGGAAAACTTTATTAAGGTGATAGAATAGTGGTGTGAAGAAAGTTTGACGTCTGAATTTTTTAAAAAAAATTTTTTTTATTGTAGTGGAAAGCATGAAAACCAACGGCCGGATTAAAACTAGGAAAATTATATCAAATCATATCAAAGTTCTAAAATATGACGGCTCACTTTGGGAAAATATTAGCGGAAACGTGAAGTAGATATTACACTAAACATGCGAAGTCGCTGATACGGCGCTTTAGTGCAATATAACTAGACAAGTGCCATTCACCTGAACAATATTTATTTATTTATTGTGTGCAATATATCTGTACATTATTTTTAACCTTTATTTATGCCCTTTTTATGCTGAATTTTGGTGCTGCAGACGAAATTTCGTTGTGTTTTTATATACAATGACAATAAATATCTATCTATCTATCTATCTATCTATCTATCTATCTATCTATCTATCTATCTATCTATCTATCTTAAGCATAAGACTGATATCAACTTGGTATATTGTAACGAGGTGTAACAGTTGTTGTATCAAACTGAAAGTTATTTATTTTGCGCTATTTCTTCATACACTTAACAATATCTGTTCTATTCTATTCTATTCTGTTCTATTCTATTCTATTCTGTTCTATTCTATTCTATTCTATTCTATTCTATTCTATTCTATTCTATGCTATTCTATTTGTTTCAACTCTATCTCAGCAGCAGCCTGGACGCAGAGCCCTCAGCCTCCGTCCTACTTTCACCTGAGCTGTTAAACAGATTAGTCCCATCCTGAAAACACGGTGGCACCAATCCCATCAGCCCTCACTTTCTGTGTCCATTACATTTTCATCCCGGCTCTTATCTGAGGGAGGGAGGCAAAAAGACGAGGGTCGAGGGAGGGAGTTTTGTGT
Organism: Myripristis murdjan; assembly: GCF_902150065.1. Taxonomy (NCBI): domain Eukaryota; kingdom Metazoa; phylum Chordata; class Actinopteri; order Holocentriformes; family Holocentridae; genus Myripristis; species Myripristis murdjan. The sequence continues at coordinate 9,491,784 of NC_043997.1, forward strand.
GTGTGTGTGTGTGTGTGTGTACAGGGGGGGTTTCATCAGATGAATGCTTTTTCAATTTTTCATTTCCGCAAGCAGAGAGCACGCACTGATGAACTATGGAGCGATATGGGAAAGAGAGAGAGAGAGAGAGAGAGAGAGAGAGAGAGAGACGGCGTGGAAGAGGAGCGAAGAGGTTCGATGTGTGTACGTGTGGACGGAGGGGACAGTGTGGAAATAAAATGTGGAGTGAAATTATAAATCAGTTAGAGCAATATTCAGGCAGTCAGATAGAGACGCAGAGGCAGATTTAATTGTATAAATATTTCTTGAAGCTGCTCTGAAAGCAGAAATAATGAAAAACTCAAAGGGCAAATGCATGGAGTCACAAGTTTCCTCAAAATCACTCGCTTCTGGACAAAATTAGGCAGATAATGTGGAATGCACGTAAAACATATGAGAACAATTAGCTGGTGCACCATTTAACGAAGCAGCAGTAGCTGAGCAGATGACTTTAGCTGGCCGTCTTTTCCCACGATTATTGTCGTACCGTCACAATGTGAAATGTGTCGCATTAAGATCAACTGAATGTAAACATGTTGCCTATTTTCGCTTTATTTAACCTTACAGAACATAGCAAAAGACATTTTTGTGAAGCTGAGGGAAATACTGGTTTGCTGAAATACGCAACAGCACAAGTGAAATGCTGCGCTGACTATTGTTTATTAGTTGCATTTGCATAAGAGGGCAAATTCATTTTTTGACTTTTGACCTGCCCTTTTCTCTCCTCGGGTGCAGGTTCACTTTATAATAAATACATGTGTCACCTTTAGATGAACTAGGTGTAAAAATGGTACCTAATTTATGGTTTTTAACTCACAACAGAGCTTTGTAAGACTTAGGACTTAATGTTAAAAAACTGGTTCGCTTAAAAAATGTATAAAATTAACCATTATATATTGGTCGCTGCATTGTGAGCACAGTATGTATTTGCATAAAATTAACTAAATTTCAGCTTTTGACCCAGCCTTTGCCTCACCTCTTATGCTAATTCACCTTTCAAGCGTTATTCAAGCGTTTTGGCTGTAAATGAATTAAGGGCCAACCAATCGCTGCTCCAATCACATTTACTGTGGCGGCGCTGTGAGTGACTTTGGACTGAAGAGGTAAGAGAGAAGGAAGCATGTCTCCATGTTGTACAGCCAACAACATGAAAGTGTCTCTAAATATAAAGAGCACATGACACAGGGCAATACATACGCCAGAATGTTAAATATAGGCAACCTCCCTTTTGATTGGGCTCAAAGTAGCTCCTCTTACCATCAAAGTGTCTCTTAAGTAATCTGAATTGATAATCTGCTGACATGTTAACAACAAAGAGAAGTCATTATAGTCAATATGTTTGTGTTTATATTATGATCAAACGTCTTTGTTATTCAGGCTTGCCAGTTTTTCTAACTGGAGAAATTGCTTTTTTGTGGCTAAATCAATTTTTACACACAGTAGAGTAGCTGCAGAAGAAGTGTGGGTTACACACACACACACACACACACACACACAGGCCTAATTTCTCTGTGCAGATTTCCATATAAATAAAGCAACAAGCTGCATTTTCACAGGGTCTGCCATTCAGGCTCGGTCACTTGGGCCGACGCTGCACGCAGCAGGTCGGTGAATTTACTGAAAACTCTATTATTCATGAGCCACTTTCATTTTCATGTTTTCCAGCTGCTCGAAATGGAAATGAAACGCACGGCGCTGAACCCCCCTTACTGTGCGGTGAAGCTGTTGAACTGTAATTGGACACCAGATGGCAACACAGCACTGAAAACCTCACCGCCTGTTGGGTTTATTTAAAGGCAAGTGTACCCTTAACATGTGGACATCTGTATGGTTTCCCCCTTTACCATCAAGTGAAGAAAGACCTTAACACCACAAAACCCATTATAGATAACATGCAAATATTTATGTACTTCTGTCTTTTGTGCAAAACACTTTGTATGACCTTGAGTGTTTGAATCACTGTCAGTGAAGCAGGGGCCACACTTTTAATCGACATTACTTTTATAATTACTGTAATTTAATTAATATTACAGTAATTATTGTTTGATACCCAATAGAAACTGTCAGGAAAACTGAAATATAGTTTTTCTTTGAGCTGCTGGAAGACATGAGTTTAGCGTTTCAACAACTCCATTCAGCTCTACTTGTAAACATTACAAAATGACAAAAAAAAAAAAAAAAATGGGGAATCTGAACATTAATCAGCTCTGATTCAAAATGAACAATATTATTCAAAACCTTTTTTTGCCTTTAATGAAAACAATTGGCAAAAGACAGCAAGAAAATCTTCAAATGGTTTGAAACTGACCAAGCTCAAGCTCTAGTTATTTGAAAGAGCCATTTTCAAAGATCTACAAAGCATTACAGATGTCCAGTGTGCTCCAGGCAATGAAACAATAAACAATAAAAGGCACATTTCAAAAAGCGAGGTATGAGCCGGACAGCAACATAAACAGTTAAGAAGGCAAACAACAAAAATTAACAAATTAAAATTAACTACTGCAAATCAGTGAAGGTAAATCTTCTCTTAAAACACATTAAAAACATATTGACTGAGTATGCCTGGTCCATTTTTGTAAAAAAAAAAAAATAATAATAATAAAATAAAATGAGTGGCTTTTGGGCTGATCATGACAATAGTTTAAAGCAACAACAAAAACTTCGGCTTTGGTTTAGCCGATTTGCCTGGGAGCCTCTCTTCTCTCTCATCTGACCCACACCTGACGAGAGATCTGTCAAAGGCTCAGCCCATCTTTCCAAGTGTCTTGAGCACATTGTCTCAATCATCAATCATAAAAGAATAATCAATCTTTGGTGCAAGGTGCTCATAGATAGATAGATAGATAGATAGATATACTTTATTGATTCCAACCAGGGAAATTCTGGTGTTCCAGCAGCAACAGTAGCAACATATATTAAAGTTAAATAAAATAGAATAAAGGCTAAATATCTACAATAAAGACTATAAAGACTAAAAACTAAAAATATACAATAAGGGCTAACCTAAGAAAAAGAGATATGAGATGTGAAATATACAGGTGGTAATGAATATGAAATGAAATATACAGATGGAATTGAAGTATATACATGATTGTATAGATAAGGAGAGTTAGCATGAAACCACGAGAACCAAGAACCAAGTGGCAGAACCCGACGCCCGGTACTGGGATTCAGGAACTGACCGACTTTATTCGGCCTCTTAAGGAATCACCACTTCCCCTCCAGTCTGAAAAACAGTGTGACTGTATATTAACCTAGGATGTAATATATAGATAATAAATAATAAATAAACAGTTAAGGTGCTGGGTGATGTATAATAAATAAACAGTTAAGGTGCTGAGTAGTGGAGTGTTAAAAACAGAACTATACAGCAGACAGTCGCAAGTCTCTGTCAGACAGAGCTGAGAGGCAGCTTATGTTTGAACGGCTTGCACAAAACGCAGTAAAATTCACTGCTCGGATTTCAATCAGGAGGGTGTAATCTATGGCCATTTATTTAAATCTGATTTTACTTCATGCTCTGATCTAGCCTAAGCTCATTCGATCAAATCCGGTCATCCTCTTGATTCGACATCGTGCCTGCAACATGCTAGTTTCCCTGCTCTGTGTAGGAACAGCAGGGGTAACACCACACTGTTGGGCAGAGAGCTCCAGAACCCAGACAACAGCAGCACGCATCCGTCATCGTAGCTCAACACGTGTGACATCTGTATTCCAGTGAATGACATCAACACCGCATATTTGAACACCAGTGCTCCCATTATGGCCATGATGGTGTTGAACGCCCTCTGCTTTGATTGGTTCCCCCGCTCCCTGCCGCCGCCCGTTCCCCCCGGCCGTGACTGATTGAGAGTGTGGAGAACGGAGAGGCTGCAGAAGGAGATGAGGAGTAAGGCAAAGCCAAAGATGCAGAAAAATGGGATGATGGGTAGATGAGGGCTGTACACTATCGTTACACCCACCCATCCAAAGCACAGCAGCCAAACGCCACCGATGATGATGTTTCTGATCCTGACCCCAGCCGCCTTTTTCAGACCGAGGTAAACGATGGGGTGCACGACTGCCAGGTAGCGATCGACACAAGTCAGACAGTGAAGTAGCAGCCGTCCAAGAAAAACGACAAACAAGATGTAAACGCCGCCCAGATTCATCAGCGGGAGGTGGACGTAGATGCCACAAGAGTAGAAAAACGAGCCCAGGAAACCGATCAGCTCCATGACGACCATGTGGTAGGTGTAAACGTCGGAGTGGCTCACTGAGCACTGCCGCCTCCACCGTCGCAGTGCCACATTGCAGACAACGATGGAGAGGGGAATCACCAGCATGAAGTAGGTGCAGGCGAAAGCAGTGAAGATGTGAGAGCCCACCGCAGAGTCAGAGCAGATGTAGAGACGACTGTGGGTAGAGTTGAGGGAGGGGGGCAGAGAGGCATTGGAGGAGGAGGAGGAGTTTACCGACATCTCTGTTTATATGAGACCTGTGGAAGAGGAGAGGACGATTAGAAAGTGAGAGGGTTGAAGTCATTCGAGTGTAAGAATGAGATTGACAAAGTCAGTAACAGGACAGTGCACCCATTTTGACACTACCTGCTAAACAGTATGTAGTGACACCATGATGCTATATTGTGACTAGAGTTCTCATCGGGCCTGAAAATTAAGACTCGACCCGACCCGGGCCTGACTGGGCCAGCCCGAGGCCCGACCCGACCCGACTAATTAGCCGAACTTTAGGCCCGACAGCCCGATAAAGCCCGAAAAAAAAAAAAAAAAATCGCCAAATTCGCCATTATTTAGCAGAGCCGGTCGGCTGCGGCACCGGGGCACCATCAGTCGGTATCAAGCGGGCCGGCCGCGGCACCGGCCAGCATCAGGCAGCTCACCTGTCAGATCCGGCAGACCTGACGGGTGGGCGCGCTACCGGACGGTGCCGCAGCCGGCCAGCCTGATGCCGACTGATGGTGCCGCGGCATGTGCGGGTCAATACGGTAGTCTAGAAAACTGGAGATTTTTTTTTTTTCCTGTGCGCCCCCAAGTAGATTGCGCCCTGGGCAGTTGCACTGCCCATAGCAGAAACCGTCCCTGCTGCCGAGTCTGCCAGCACAGCGGGATACTGCTGCAACTCTCTCACTTGTTTGCGCTGCGCTCGCACAGCTGGTTGTCTGTCTGTCACTGAAAGTTTAGCCTCCAAATCCAATCCAGTCTCTCACTCTCTCCACCAGTCACATAAAAATGAAACGTCATAATCAATAACAGAACACATAATTCTATTTTTTTTATGTAAAAAAAAAAAAAAAAAAAAAAAAATCCCCCACAGAACCCGAAGCCCGACCCGACCCGCCCAATTCACGTAAATTTCAGGCCCGACCCGACCCGAGTTCGGGCAGAATATGAGAACTCTAATTGTGACTGTGTTAGATACCAGCTGCTAGCGGTTCCTCCTTGGTTCCACGAGGCCCGGCAGAGACACGGGTGCACCACTCTAGGCAGTATTTGTGGCGCGTCTCAGAAGCGTCCCGGAAGCGGCTCTGCTTCTCTAAAAATATTCACCTAGTCTATTTTCGACAGACGCCGCGTCAAGCTGCACAGAGCAGAATCAAGGCAGACAGGATGTCAGACACAGGAGAGACATAGAGCATCTTGTCAAACTAAAAAAGCAAAAACAAAAACACCATTGTGATGAACTGATTTCATATTTATAAGGACTTTTGTCATGAGTACTGTTGCATTGTGCAATGCATCTGGGAGGAAATCACTTAGTTAAGTTAAAAAGTTTAAAAGAAACTCAGTCAGTTTAAAATTTGTCATCTGTGCAACTACTGGGACAGTAAGTTGAAGGTGGTCTTCTATGCTCTTGACTCAGTGTACAGTAATATACATCATAAAACAAACAAACAAAAAATAGGGTAAAAAAAATGACTTTAAACTTAAAATTGTACTGTAACTGTAAAATTGGGAGGACCATTTTGATTCTGCTGACAAAAACATGCAATAAGCATGTGATTTATTTTTTAAGTCTGTCTGATCCATATGAACTCAGTCAACACATTTTGTGCATTTTATTCCGATTGCATGTTTTTTTTCTTTTTCATGAGAAGTTTTTTTTTTTTTTCATGAGTATAAATGGTCCGAACTTCAATCAACCCATGGCAATTTTGCTTACGTCACCTTTGCAAGCTCCCTGCCATTTTTTTTTTTCAAGAATGGTGAAAATGTTTCTGTGTATCCATTAGTCATTAGTCAACAGGCCATTTTGTTAATTTAAGTGAATAAACATCAATTATTAAGCTGTCATAAGATTAAAAAGCACCCACCTTGCCAGTAGCATTATTAATCTTCCTTCTCCTGTGTCTGCAAGGTCCAGTGTGCTGCACTGTTGTGTGGGCTAGTGTCCAAATATATATTAATGTGTGTGTGTGTGTGTGTGTGTTTGTGTGTGTGTTTGTATTTGTGTGTGTGTCCACATCTGTGCGTGGGTATGTTTGTGAAGGTTTGAGCGTTTTTTGCATACTGCAAAACCAATTATTTATTTTGTAATACTTCATACTATACTATAGGTCCCTTTAGGAAACTATTTATTTCTTATTATATTAATGTAGTATTTTACTCAGACACTTCAACTTTTTGCAAACCTGGACTGTGCTTGAATCAGTCAATAACCCAGAACAAACAAAGAAAAACAACAACTTATAGTCTTCTTTGCATCAGTTTACCATATGTGACCCTAATGCAAGCATAAACGCATGTAAAAACATCTATGCATATAAAATATGCATTTAAATAATTACTAAAACTCATTGATTCAAAGCCAATAATATCACAAACTGACAGACTGATGGTTGTGCTTAGCTGAAAAGTTAGATAATCACCTGTTCATTTAATTAAAACACAATTTTGGGAGCTACTTTTAGTTTACACCTGCTGTATTTTAGAAATCTGTCACAGGAATTTTTCAAGTATTATGTAGAACCGGTTTTTAATTGTAAGCACCAGAGCCAGAGCCACTGGTATTGAAAATGTTCCAGTGATATCCCAAACCTCAGCTATGCTTCATTTATCATTTATCTATCAGTGTGAATGTTTGACAGCATTCAAATAACCTACAAACAAAAACTGCATATTCAAATCAAATAGTGTCATGTAGCCCAGAACACCTGTTGGCTCTGTGTGTCTGTGCGTGTTTGCATGGCTGTGTTATTATTATTACTATTATTTTATCACATCTGTGGCCCATCGTTTAATGGACATTTTCCGCTAAAGTGCCTCACATGTGCCCTGTGTGCAAATATTCTCAGTATGGGTGACCAAAGGTGCAGTAGAACCCACAAGCAGAGTAGCAAAACAACCAAACCAGTTCCATGCTGGACTAGTTGTGTGACATAAAATATCAATACTTAATTGCACTCTGAGCTGAGCCTCTACAATAGGATGGCTACCATGAACTTAACTGTTAATGTGTGATGTCTCCTCATGCCCTCCTCCCTTGTTCTCCTGCTCCTCTAACGTCTTCAGACAAGATGGTTATGTTTATATCCATCTGGTTTATCTCAACTGTAAATCTAATACGGCGCAGGTTTAATATAATGACTGACAGACGAGCGTGGTTGAGGTAATTTCATAGAGCATCCTGTTGAATCTGCTATTGCGACAGTTGTGAAATGAACTGGAGGGTACGTGTTTTCTCAAAAAAAAAAAAAAAAAAAAAAAGAACTACAGCTGCACCCTGTAGTCTGTTTTGCAGTTTTCTGTTGCCCAACGCCGTGTCACACTTTTCATTGCTCTGACTGGTTGCAGGTCTATCCAGTTGCATCCAGAGGCATGTTGGTCTGCAACCACTGATAACACCCCTTGAAAATCAAAAATGATCTGAGAGACTCCAGGCTCGATCTGAGAGGTTTTTCACTCAACATCTCATGACCCACAGGAGAGGTTCCTCAATTAGTGCCCCTCACCGGTAGCAGTAGATATGCCACAAACCGTACTGCACATGTATCAAACCACAGTTAGACTAAGTTGAGTCACCAAAATTACTTGACTGAGGTTAAGGTTTAAGTCTGTGTAGAGGTGACCTATAAATCACCCCGACCACCTCCAGATCTACTGGATTATGTTGCTTTTCATATTGCAGCATGTCACCTCACTTCCCAACACACCACATTGTTGTTATTCACATGAATGGTAGAAGTTAAAATGTAGCTATAGGTCATAATAAGCTCCTTGTAGAAAAATGACCCATGGGGTTGTTTTTGGATCAGGACAGTCTCAATAAACTTCATTTTGGCAGCTTGTGTCCATGATCTCATTTTATCAATCTTTTGCACTAAAACTTGTTGTAATCTGATCTAAAATAGTCTTCCCTTCTTTAGTATGATATACTCAATGAGTGTTGTACCTGCAACATGGTACTTGACAAATATTAAAGGGGCTTAAAGGCAGAGAAACAGGATGGCGTGGAAAACAGGGTTGTAGCAACAGCCAATCGCACATAATGCTGATATTTATGATCCTGACAGCACCATCCTGCCTCAGGCCCAGGTAGGTGATGGGATGCACGCCTGCCCGATAGCTATGTATGACTAATGTGGCCGCCGCAACAGTAAAAATCGGACCCCAATAAACCAATCAACTCTGCGCCGACCGTGTGGAAGGTGAAGATGTCGGCGTGAGGGACAGGGAGGAAGATGCTGGTGAGGGAGAAGGTTGTGAAGATGAGAAAACTGACCTTTGTTATAGCACTTATAGAGATGGAGGAGGGAGGAGGAGAGGTGCACGATCTGATACATTTGAGGAGTAGGAGGAGACGCTGACTGACATCTATTTATATGGACGTTTGCAGAAGAGGCGGAGGACAGACAGATGGAGAGAGAGAAAGGAAAATCAACTGCACTGAGTCATTCTCTCTGAAATTTTACCCATAGAGTGACTCTTAAAACTTATTAGGTAAAGAAAGCTATTGAGGGCGAAGTCGATATTGTGTTGCTTTTGATGGCTATATTGGAGAACAGCTAATTGTATTTTAAATGGCACAACTGGACCATCGAACAGAATTGAATAAGGGTGAATAATTTATGTGCAGTTCAGTTTGTAACTGAATTTACCTTTATTTATTCTTGCAGTGTTTTTAAAATAAAGGTTATGAAGCTGCTTTACAGATAAAAGAGTATCAGTGAAAAAAGTAAGTAAATAAAGCTTTATATAGCACTGTTACACAGCACTTCACACATGTGGAAAATAAAAGCAAATGCGCAGCAAAACAAATGCATTAAAAATATCCATAAAAGAACACAAAGATAAAGGAAATGGAGTTTTGCCATTGACTAGTCTGCTTGTGACAAAGGCATGCACACATTTCTCAGTATCTGGCGTAGTGTGAAATGGAAACAACAAAACGGATGGCGAGCAAGTCCTAAAAATATTCACTAGGGTGCCTGATTAAGAAAGGCCATCAAAACATGATGAAATAAAACTCTCAAGTGGCTTTTGGATGCTCAAAACAACTGTGTCCAGGAACCAATGTCAGAGTACTTACTTGTATTTATAAAGTCACCGAATTGAATTTATCATTTAATTATCATTTAAGCCATTCTTTGTGCATAACCATTTCATCCTGGAAAGTAAAGTCCAGTAACCCAGTGACGCTATCATAGAGAGCATTAAGAAAAGCACTAAGTGTGAGTACATGATGGTGAGCTGAAACTGATCTTGTTAAACAACATTTGACCCTTGAGAAAAGACCAAATTAAGATGATTTTTTGCATTGGGGAGAGTATTTAGGAATATCTCTAGAAAGTTAGGCTTTAGTCCATTGTCATTATTTAAATCTAAACAGATTAACATCAATAGGTATGTCACAGTTGTTATGCTGTAAAAAACTCTGTTGTTAAGTTGTTAAGAGACATCAACCTTGCCGGTGGTTTGTGTCTGATCTCCCTTCCCCTGCATGTGCAACATCACCGCAGTGGTATTCGGTTGAAATATATAACGCTTGTGTGTGAGTGTGTCTCTTGGTTTTTGTGTTTGTGGGTGTGAAAGAGAGGTGGCAGCAGGAGTGCAGGTTTTTTGCATGTCTCAAAGCCAATATTTATTTATTTTGTGATACTTTATGGCGCACATCCTTGCAGGGGAAATTCTCACCTGCTTCCCTGCTATATGTCATACTAATATTTTCTGCATCAAATCCTGCTAAATGCTGCCTCAACATCTGCGCATTGACTGAAAACCCAACACATACAATAATTATTAATTTATTCCCTCATTTCAAAGCCTTTCAAGACTCAACCATTGTGTTAGATGGTTTGTTTGCTGATGAGAGTCCAGCTGCTGAAGTATGTGGTGTGCAGCACAAAGTACATAAAATTCAAATTTGCTGAACTTTTTTTCTTAACCACAATGCGCTTATCTTTACAACTGCAGCCACTGTTGACTGTATTGCAATCAAAAATGGAGAAAAAAAATCTCAACAGTTCCATAAAGCAGATCCATAGCAATAAGGATGGATGATAATCAAATCAATACATTTTTTCTAAGTAATTTTTAATCAGATTAAATTGTATGCACTTGAACCAACATTAGTACTGAAAGGTTTCCAACCATACACCACACCTTAACTATATTTCATTTTATCTGTCCATCAAAATGAATGTTTGACAGCATTCAAATGACCTGTGGACAAGGCCGGGTGTGTATTCAAATCAAAAGTGTCATCTACACAACACACCACAAACCACAACACCTGTCTGCTCTGTGAGCTGGTCATTGTGTCAATGGTATCATTGTCATCACATCTATGACTGTACATGTTCCTCACAAGCATCCGAGGTGCAAAAATATGTAAGTGAACCTGTAATGAGACCAGCTGTTTTTGCTTGAAACAAGAGCAAGTCAAAAGTCACAATGTCAAGGTAAGTCAGATCAATTCAAGTCAGGCATATGATCAAGTCCATCTATCCATCCATCTGTCCAAGTCAGGGCTGTCATGGAAACAGGGTGAACAGAGCTACTCAGACATCCTTTCCTCCTTTTCCCTTTAATTTCTCCAGTCCATCCTTGGGGAAACTCAGGTAGTCCCTGGACTACCAAGATATTGTCTCTCAAGTGTGTCCAGGTGTAACAGACCAGATTAACTCTATGCCACACTATACCCGGGCATAGTTTGGCCGGGCCCAAAGTATACTCCAGGGTATAAATAGCCTAGAGCAGTTTATACCCCAGGGATTTTCATTTGTCTGGGTAATCAGTATTCATTTATTTTTATCTGCAACTAGGCCTATGAAACTAGACCTACAAATTTTGTGCCATTGAATCAACGTCTCTGAATGCACCCAGTTTTTATGCATACATGTGTGTATATGTACATTTGGGGAAAGCCCTACTAACACACAGTATGTTCTCCAGCGACCTTCCAAATCTAAAGGACATTTGTAGGACTAACATAGTTTGATCTATAAGTGATAGAGATTGAGAGAGACTCACCATTGTTTACTGAAATTACCGCATGTCAGACCACATGTCAAGAGATCTGTTAGACTTTTGAAACAACTCCCTCTAGTGTGTGTGTATGTAATATGGACTAGAGGGGTATAGTCTATAAACTGGAATATACCCCGGATTATGAAACAGGCTATCCCACTTTAACCCCCCAGGGTATACTTTGGCCTAGGGGGGTATAGTTTGGCCTAACCAAAACTATACCCTGGGGTATAAACTGGACTATACCCTGGGTATAGTCTGTTCAGGGGGTACACTTTGGGCTGTTACACTGGGTCTACTCTGAGGTCCTCTCCGATGTCTACTCTGAGGTCTACTCTGATGTCTTCTCCGAGGTCTTCTCCAAGGTCTTCTCCAACGTCTTCTCCGATGTCTACTCCGATGTCTATTCCAAGGGCTTCTCCGAGGTCTTCTCTGATGTCTACTCCGAGGTCTTCTCCGAGGTCTATTCTGAGGTCTACTCCGAGGTCTAGTCCGAGGTCTCCTGGTGGCCGGTTGTGCCTGAAATTGAATTCTCTTAATGTGGAAGAACAGCAGCATATTCTGGAGATCTTCTAGGATCCCTGAACTCCTCCACCTCTGCCATGCAGAGTGAAGCCAACCATGCTCTGAGGTTCCCTTTTTGTTGTTTGCTTTTTGATGATTTGATTTGTGGAGGAATTTACCATTAAAATCATGAATTGCGCGAGCCTTTGTCTGACCTTAGAGTTAAGCTGGTGGTATTTGTGATGGATCAAAAGCTCTGCCTGCTTATCTTATTTAGAAGTGGTCACTTAATTGTCTGTTTTTGTAAATTTTTATTGCTTTATTACCTGATTGACTTTGTAAGACATGCAAAGTATATGTAAAATCTAAAGACCATAAAAGCTGCCAGTCACCTCTGCCATACTGAAAATCTGCCTTCAAGTTTTGGTGTGTGTGATTCTCCATGCTGTCACAAAATTAAAGGCCTGAAGACAATCTGACTGTTCACTGTTTTGGAGAATTCCACCACAAAGCCTGTGGCCGTAGGTGAGAATCCAAACAAAGATTGACAGATTGGTAAATTGACATATTTGCTTTGTGACTCGGCTGTCTCTTCTCCACAGTGAAACAAGGCTTGAGATTTGGAGGTGCTAATCCTCATACAAAATGTGCACATTGCAAACCACCCAAGCTTACGCCAGATGTCATGATCTGATGAAGAAGAAGAACAACATCTTCTGCAAACAGCAGAGATGCCACCTGTTTGTCTTGTGCATGGACAATACAAAAGAAAGCAACCTTTTTTACAGTCTGATCTCCATTTTGAACATATTTGACTACGTCAAGAATGTACAGGTACTGAATCTCAGCAGCACTTCTCCTTAGTAGCTTGTAGCCAATGTTGTATGTCCATCAGCTGTGGGTGCAAGGCTCATGTAGATGCACATTTTGTGAAGCAGAGCCTGTACAACATGATTTACTTTATAACATGATTTCATTTATATCCTGGATTCCATTTCTGTATTGGATCTTTGTGAGGTCTGATTAAACATAACCGGCCAATACTACATAGTTGTGTGTGGAGGGTCATCTTTTTCATGCAATAAATAAAATGTACTCAGCAAATTGCACGCTGCAATTCAAATAACGTGGTCAGGTTTAAAGAAATAGAAGCTCAGTCAACACGTAGTTTCAAAAGTTGCTTTATTTAAATTGTTTATTTAGACCATACAGGCACTTGCTCAGATTATCAGGAGTGACTGACCGGTGACTTTGTTCTGGTGAATTCATTATTATGGAGGATGGCTTAGAAAGTAAGAAAGAAAACTTTTTTATATCACTCACTTCAGGCTAAAGCTAATATGTCATGATGTACTCAATTTTATGTCATCTTATGCATGCACTCTTCTACAGTTTAGTGTTATCCTTCCTAGTTTAGTCAAATATAAGATGTTGTACTCTTATCTAATCCAGTATTTGTACTCATTCATTGTTGTAGGTGCAACATGGTAGTTTCCTTGCTCTATGTAGAAACAACAGTTGTAACACCAGATTGCCTGGCAGGCCAAACCAGAGTCCAGACATGAGTGCTATACAACCATCTTCATAGCTCACTGATGGTAAAGCATACACCGCATTGCAAATCACAAGTGCACCAAACTTCAACAGCAGCACTCCCATTATGGTCATGATGGTGTGGAATGCCCTCCTTTTTAATTGGTCAACTCTTTCCCCATCCCCACCCATTCCTCCTGGCTTTGGGTGAATGAGAACGCAGAGAACAGAGATGCTGCAGAAACATATGAGGATCAAGAAGAAGATAAAGAAGCATAAAACTGTGATGGTGAGTAAATTGGGATGGGACAGTGTTGTTAAACCCACCCATCCGCCGCCCTGCAGCCAAATGCACCCAATGCTGATATTTCTGACCCTGACCCAGCGCTCCTTTCTCAGGCTCAGATAGGTGACGGGGTGAACCACTGCCAGGTAGCGATCAATGCAGGTCAGGCTGTGAAAGAGCAGCTCTCCAGGCATAGTCACAGAGGAAAGGTAGATCCCAACCATCATCATCCTTGGGAGACCGATATAGACGCCAGAACAGTAGAAACCAGACCCCAGGAAACCAATCATCTCCATGGCGATAATGTTATAGGTGAAGAGGTCCGAGTGGCTTATCTTCATCGAGGTGGAAACACAGCGTTGTTGCCTCCATCGTTGGTGACCAAGGTAGAGGACAAGGATAGAGGTAGGAAAGAGGAGGAGGAAGTAGGTGCAGGCAAAACTGGTGAAGATGTGGGAGGCAGCTGTGGAGTTGAAGCACATGAAGTAGGCAGGATGGAGGGAGGAACTGAAAGAGGAGAGGGAAGGAGGGAGGGTTGAGACATTAGTGGAGAAGATGTTAAGAAACATTTCTGATTATATTAAGAAAAGAAGGAAACAGAGGAAGAGAGAGGGACAAGGAAAGTGATGGAGGAGGGGAGAGGTGTAGAGAGAAACAGAGCATTTAGCTGAAATTGTCTGGGCAATAGAAAAATGTTCCTTTTGATAAACTTTGCTCTACAACAAGTTGCTAAAAACAAAAAGTAATGTAGAACCTCATACAAAGTAATTTTATGTGACTTACAATACATTTAGAAGCTTTCATTCTCACTGAAAAAGACAATAAAATTCATTTTTTTTCTTTCAAGGATCCATTTATTTGTATTTTTAGGGAACAAATCTAAGAAATTTTGTTTGAAAGTTTAGGAAGCTGTAAGTCAAACACAAATAATATTTATGCTAGCAAAGACAACAGCTTTCCCCAGGAAAAAGGATGACTTTCAAATCCCAATGTTTCATATTGTGAACCATATACTATAAATTTAAATAAATGCTGCTTTTTTTTACTCAGGCTTATTATAACTTTTTCAGTAAACTTAGAAGGTATCCTGGATACCTCTTAAGTTTGTATACGGAAAATGAGTCTTGTTTTCCTTTTCCAGTTAATAAATATATGAACAAGCACACCAGTGAAATAGAAAATAAAATTATTGTCATAGAATATTTTAGACAGCTGTCATAGTTTAAATCTAAAGTGAAAAATTATATAAATACATCAGTAACAAAGCCATTAAAGACACCAACCTTGCCAGTATTTTTCTCTGCTCTTCCTTCCCTTGTGCTTCCAGAGCCACTGGACTGATGTTAATGGGCACAAATATATTTTAATGCAAGTGTGTGTTGTTTTTTTGCACTTATGGGTGTGAAGGAGACATAAGAGCAGGTCGGTGGTTATTTTTGCATGTTGCAAAACAATTTCTCGCTCATTTACTTTGGGATAATTTGTAGATCCCTTTTGGGGCAGAGTGCCAACTGCATGACAGCAGCATTGCTAGGGAATCCAGCATCTTGCTCAAGGGCACATCAGCAGACACTTTTGCTCCCTGCCAACACAGAGCTTGAACCACTGGGTCACTCAGAATGCTCTGAAAGCTCCCTGAATAATCCTAATCTTCTCTGCATCATTTCGATCCATGTAAAAACATAATTACCAAGACACTGAATCCAGAAAACACACGTACACGCACACTTATGTGTGAGAATTTTTACCACGTGCCTGTGCCTGCTGAAAGTTTGAACATACGTATCTGTCAATTTGGTATTATGGGTTTTCTTCTCATAGTCATAAGAAATATGAACAATAATGATTTTAAAGAAGAAATTGGATGATGCTTATTGTCACTTGTAAGAATGAGGATTGTCATTCATCTTTTTCATTGAGGATTAGGTAACAGGTCTCCTATTTCTCAGTCAGTCATACTGAAAATTTGCCTCTGAGCTTTGGTGTGTGTGATTCTACATGCTGTCACAACATTAAAGGCCTTAAGACAATCAGTTCACTGTTTTGAAGAATTCCACCACAGGTTACAACTCAAAGCCTGTGGCCATAGGTGAGAATTGGAACAAAGATTGACAGATTGGTAAATTGACAGATTTGCTTTGTGACTCGGCTGTCTCTTCTCCACAGTGAACCATGGCTTGAGATTTGGAGGTGCTAAGCCTCATACAAAATGTTTCACACATTGCAAACCACCCAAGCTCACACCGGACATCATGATCTTATGAAGAAGAAGAAGAACATCATCTGCAAACAGCAGAGATGCCACCTGTTTGTCTTGTGCATGGACAATACAAATGAAACCAACCTTTTTTACTTTATAACATGATTTCATTTATATCCTGGATTTCATTTCTGTATTGGATTTTTGTGAGGTCAGCTTAAACATAATTGGCCAATACTACATAGTTGTGTGTGGAGGGTTGGTCATCTTTTTCATGCAATAAGTAAAATCCATTCAGCCAGTTGCAAGCTGCAATTCAAATAATATGGTCAGGTTTAAAGAAATAGAAGCTCAATCAACATTTAGTTTAAAAAGTTGTTTTATTTAAATTGTTTATTTAGACCATACAGGCACTTGCTCAGATTATCAGGAGTGACTGACCAGTGACTTTGTTCTGGTGAAATCATTATTATGGAGGATGGCTTAAAAAATAAGAAAGGAAACTTTATTTATCACTCACTTCAGGCTGAATCTAATATGTCGTAATGTACTCAATTTTATGTTATCTAATGCATGCACTCTTGTACAGTTTAGTGTTATCCTTCCTAGTTTAGTCAAATATAATATGTTGTACTCTAATCTAGTCCAGTCTTTGTACTCATTCATTGTTGTACGTGCAACATGGTAGTTTCCTTGCTCTATGTAGAAACAACAACTGTAACACCAGATTGCCCGGCAGGCCAAACCAGAATCCGGAGATGAGTGCTATACAACCATCTTCATAGCTCACCGATGGTAAAGCATACACCACACTGCAAATCACAAGCGCACCAAACTTCAACAGCTGCACTCCCATTATGGTCATGATGGTGTGGAATGCCCTTCTTTTTAACTTGTCAACTCTTTCCCCATCCCTGCCCATTCCTCCTGGCTTTGGGTGAATGAGAACGCAGAGAACAGAGATGCTGCAGAAACATATGAGGATCAAGAAGAAGATAAAGAAGCATAAAATTGTGATGGTGAGTAAATTGGGATGGGACAGTGCTGTTAAACCCACCCATCCACCACCCTGCAGCCAAATGCACCCAATGCTGATATTTCTGACCCTGACCCAGCGCTCCTTTCTCAGGCTCAGATAGATGATGGGGTGAACGACTGCCAGGTAGCGATCAATGCAGGTCAGGCTGTGAAAGAGCAGCTCCCCAGATGTGATCATGGAGTAAATGTAGACCCCCACCATCATCATCCTTGGGAGACCGATATAGACGCCAGAACAGTAGAAACCACACCCCAGGACACCAATAATCTCCATGGCAATAATGTTATAGGTGAAGAGGTCCGAGTGGCTTATCTTCATCGAGGTGGAAACACAGCGTTGTTGCCTCCATTGTTGGTGACCAAGGTAGAGGACAAGGATAGAGGTAGGAAAGAGGAGGAGGAAGTAGGTGCAGGCAAAACTGGTGAAGATATGGGAGGCAGCTGTGGAGTTGAAGCACCTGAAGTAGGCAGGATGGAGGGAGGAATTGAAAGAGGAGAGCGAAGGAGGGAGGGTTGAGACATTGGTGGAGTAGATGTTAAGAAACATGTCTGATTAGATTAATAAAAAAAAGGAAACAGTGGAAGTGACAGGGACAAACAAAGTGATGGAGGAGGGGAGAGGTGTAGAGAGAAACAGAGCATTTAGCTGAAATTATCTGGGCAATACAAAAATACTCCTCTTGGTAAACTTTGCTCTACAACAAGTTAATATAAACAAAAAGAAATGTAGAACCTCATACAAACTAATTTGCTGTGACTTACAATACATTTAGAAGCTTTCATTCTCACTGAAAAAGACAATAAAATTGTTTTTTTTTTTTTTTCTTTCAAGTATGCATTTCTTTGTATTTTTTAGGGAACAAATCTAAGAAACTTTGTTTGGATGTTTAGGAAGCTGTAAGTCAAATAATATTTATGCTAGCAAAGACAACAGCTTTCCCCAGGAAAAAAGATGACCTTCACATACCAATGTTTCATATTGCGAGCCATGTACTATAAATTTCAATAAATGCTGCTATTTTTACTTAGGTTTATTA
Organism: Myripristis murdjan; assembly: GCF_902150065.1. NCBI lineage: Eukaryota > Metazoa > Chordata > Actinopteri > Holocentriformes > Holocentridae > Myripristis > Myripristis murdjan. The sequence goes on from NC_043997.1 coordinate 9,509,886, forward strand.
TGACTTTTTCAGTGAACTTAGAAGGTATCCTGAAGTCTATTCCATGAAAGCAGCTAATGAAAGCTGCGCTTACGTGATGTAGCCTGGCTTGAATTAGCGTCAACTTTCACTAAAGCCTCAACCCGTTCCACTAACGCGATTCAGCCGCCTCAAGTCAACGCTAATTCTAGCCACGTTTGAACAAGCCTCAAGTGTGCGTGTTCACGGGGTACATAAGCAGCCCAGAACAGTCAATTGTCAAAACGAAGATAGAACTGTCTCAAAAAGGAGGGGAAAAGGAGAGCTTTGACATTTTCAGTGGCGGAGCAGACACTGCTGATGGAACTATATGAAGAATATAGGGAAATTATCACAAACAGGGCCGGCTTTTGGCATAGGCGGTATAGGCATTGCCTAGGGCGCCATCTGCTGGAGGGGCGCCGCTAGTGGCCAGAGGAGCGCCGGAAGCGGGATTGTTGACCGGTACGACACCGTCGGGATATGGAAATCAAAAAATTGGAGAAGGAAGTAAGTATAAATTTAAACACAAGAGAAAGCCATGGTTTGGACTGTATTTAATGCTTTCATTCTTTGTCTTCACAGCTTGAACAAAATTATGATGATTGAGTTGTTTTTTTTTTTTTTTTTTTTTTTTGAATGGTTAATAAATGATTTCAAAAGTTAGGCAAAGTTTTTCTGAAATTATACATGCAACAGTCCAAATAAAAAGGGATCATTCCAAAAGTGCGATGACCATGAATCCAATTGGGATTAACTGAAATATGTGTCCTTGTAAACGTCCCTCACCCATGTCAACTAAGCTATTGGCTTCGGGCAGAATAGAGGCGGATCATCGCAAATTGCGGGTGGGAAATAAAATATGACGTCTTTTTTTATTATTTAACCTCATGTTCTTTTCAACCCTTTTATGTTCAACGCTTGTTGCATTTGATGTATGACTTGTGCGATATGAATAAAATTTGATTGAGTAATTGATTGTTTATTCGGTTGATTTCGGAGACTGACAGTGGTAACACATGATTTTCATTACGTTTATTTTCATTAAGTAAACACGTACATTCATGCTTGGTCACATTGTGGGAAATAAGTCTGAACTTATATTTCCGAACACGGACATGGTGCTACATAATTCAATTTGAATTTAAATGAATTGAATATGTGATGCCATGGCAACAATATATATGACGGGACTGTCATTTGGGTGTATGTTTCCGTCTGTCGGACATTCTTTGACACGCAGCTGAGCTAAGTTTGACCGTAAGCCTGCCACGGAGCAGGCTAGTTGACTAAGTTGCCATGGTTACTGAGTTGCAACTCATATAAGCCACTTTGATGGAACGGAACTCTCATTTAAATTAGCGAGGTTTATCGAAATAAGCCAGGCTATCCCATTAGCCAGCTTGATGGAATAGGCCCCTGGATGTCTCCTAAGTTTGTGTACAGAACATGAGTATTGTTTTCCTCTTCCAGGTAATAAATATATGAACAACCACACCAGTGAAATAGAAAACAAAATTATTTTCATAGAATATTTTAGACAGCTGTCATAGTTTAAATCTAAAGTGAAAAACTATATAAGTACATCAGTAACAAAGCCATTAAAGACACTGACCTTGCCAGGATTTTTCTCTGCTCTTCCTTCCCTTGTGCTTCCAGAGCCACTGGACTGATGTTAATGGACACAAATATATATTAATGCAAGTGTGTGTTGTTTTTTGCACTTATGGGTGTGAAGGAGATATAAGAGCAGGTCGGTGGTTATTTTTGCATGTTGCAAAACACTTTCTCGCTCATTTACTTTGGGATACTTTGTAGATCCCTGTTGGGTCACAGTGCCAACTGCATGACAGCAGCATTGCTAGGGAATCCAGCATCTTGCTCAAGGGCACATCAGCAGACACTTCAGCTCCCTGCCAACACAGAGCTTGAACCACTGGGTCACTCAGAATGCTCCCTGAATAATCCTGATATTCTCTGTATCATTTCGATCCATGTAAAAACATAATTACCAAGGCAATAAATCCAGAATACACATGTACACACACACATATGTTTGAGAATTCTTACCACATGCCTGTACCTGCTGAACGTTTGAACAGACTCACCTGTCAGTTTGGGATTATGGGTTTTCTAGTCACAGCAAATATGAACAATCATAGAATATTAATCATGCTTATTGTCACTTGTAAGTATGGCAATTGTCATTAATCTTATTCATTGAGGATTAGGTAGCAGGTCTATTATTTCTCAGTCAGAGCTGTATTAAAATGCTGATACTCATCCTTTATAATGATGTTTAGAAAACACCTCCTTGCTAAATTTAGAGAGAAGAAATTTACTGCAGTGTTTGATTGCACTTTATTTTACATTACACCAATAAGATGTAATAAGCTGTATGTTGTATGAAAATAGACAAAAACTACAAATAATATGTTATTTGCTCGGCAGTAAACAAACAGATTATGCTAGAAAAACCACTTATCATGCCATATTAGACTAAACTCTACAATAGTTAGACACTATTTATGCAGAGTGCAGGTTATTAGGTCATATTAATATACTGTAAATGTTAAGTATGACCCAGCATAATTTTTGACCTCTCAAAAACTAATTAGAAATGTGCTTTTAGAAAATGGAAACACTCAGCTTAGTCGTGCCTCTATTTGAGTCGGAAAGGGTTAATGTTTTTGCCACATTTTGTTTGTTTCTTTAGTTGTTTGTTTATGAGCATGAGATTTCAAAAAGGTCTGGGATTTGCATGAGACTTTGTGGGATCGTTGGTCATGGGACAAAGAAGAGCTGATTAAGTTTTGACATTTCCTAGGCCAAAGTGGGGTGTAACAGTGGACATGGCCTCATATAAATATACATACATGTATATTTGATGTAACTAACCTGATGACCTCATGCAACTTCATGAGGTCATCAGGTTGGCCAGTTGGTGTGGTTCACTTTTCATACTGATTGGTTGAAGGTCATGGAGGATGGCGGTGGCCATGATTCACTTTTGATGAGCATCCAACACATGGAGCTGACCTGTTTTGATAGTTGCATCGTGTTAGTAGAGGTATACACGATCCTGAGGGCTTTCTAGCTATTATATTCAGATTAGAGTAGAACAGACTTTCCCATGCCTTGCTGCTCGAGAGGAAATCAGGATTGTGTGACCAGTTGGTGGCAGCTACTGATGATGATGATTACTGCCTTTAGCAAACACTTCAGTTCTCAAGCAAGTGTGGCATTTCACAGCCCTATTGATGTGCACTGTCACTGTAGCACATAACAACAATCACCATTTTATTCTGTGTCAGCCAAATGTATGACCATCCCACTCCCACTACTTGGAAAGTCCCGTTTGCAGTCTTCTATTTAAGATAATGTCAGCACATATTTGATTAAACAGTGTGTTTCCATTCATCAAAAAAGACTCTTATCATGAATTTTGGCAGGCTTAAAACAAATGCCAACTGGACTGTGTTGAAGGCATGTAAGAAGCTGCACTGATTAATGATGGTTCAAAAATACCAATCCCATCCTTTATCTGTTGCATGTTATAAAAGACCCCTTCTTACAGTCATATTAAGTTCATGCAATTAGAGCATCTGTGGGCGGCACGGTGGTGCAGTGGTTAGCACTGTTGCCTCACAGTGAAAAGGTCCTGGGTTCGATTCCCACCCAAGGTTTTGTGTGGAGTTTGCATGTTTTCCCCGTGTCTGTGTGGGTTTCCTCCCACCGTCCAAAGACATGCAGGTTAAATTGGAGAAGCTAAATTGCCCCTAGGTATGACTGTGTGTGTGAATGTCAGTGTTTATCTGTCTGCCCTGCGATGGACTGGCGACCTGTCCAGGGTGTTTCCTTGCCTTCGCCTTATGAGCGCTGGGATTGGCTTCAGCACCCCCCCACGACCCTAGTGAGGACAAGCGGTTTAGAAGATGAATGAATGAGAGCATCTGTCAGAGTAGATTTTGATGGATGGGTGTTTGTGTTGTTGTTTGTGTTTGTGCATGACGCAGAAGAAGCAGTGCTGTGGGTTCTTTGCGTGCTGCAAAAACGCTAATTATTAATTGTTTGGTTTTATTATCTGTGTGCTTATTCTATTGGGAAATGTTTCTCTGCCTTGTCCAGCTCCATGCAGAATCAGCTGCAGACCAGTGTTCCTCAATCTGGAAAGGGCTGAATGACTCCATGGCTGGTAGACACCCTGCTCATGCAGCCCTTTTTACTCATGATCCATCTTGAGTCAGCTTCCTCGTTGAAGAGGGATTGTTTAAAAAAAACAACAAAAAAACAGGGTGTTCATGAAGTCTCTTTACAATTTAACAAATTTATTACAAAAGCAAATGAATAGACAAATCTGTGGAAATTATTACAAAATGAGGAGTAGACATTGAAGTTTTTTTTTTTTTTTCCTCATTTAATACACCTCTATATGGGCACCATGAATTGCAAGAAGCACATCCAAACGGTACTCGATTTCTTGCCATGTTCACTGTAGCAGAGCCTCATCGATGGTGGCAATGGCATCAGTGATCTTTTGCTGAATTACACAAATGCAATGTGATTGAAAACTTTGATAACCACTGAGTACATAGAACAAATCTGATTAACATATCTCATCAACTGCTTTTGTAATAGATTTTTTAAATTGTAAAGCGACTTTGTGGACACCCTGTATATTATAGGTTTCTACTCTAGCCATGAGTTGTCCATAATAAACACTGTATTCAAACTCAAAGGCACTCACAGGTGTCAGTTTGTGAATGTGAGTGTGAAAAGGTGAACGTGAGATACATGTTGTAAAGTGCTTTGAGTAGTCATTCGACTAGAAAAGCACTGTGTGAAAGCAGTGCATTTACCCTTTTTCACCAGCACACTCAGCCCAAAGCTTTACAGTCACTCAGGGCTTCGCTGTCTCATCAGGCCTTGGACCGGATGCTTGGAAGCCACAAGAGGTAAAAAGGGGGCAGTCCACTCAGAAAACAAACCAAATCCAAAGATGTCTTCTTATACTCTTTAATGGTTAAAAGCATAGCCCACAGAACAAATGCAAAAAATGTAGTGGCAACAGGCATTATTTAGTCTTACAGAAAGAGCCATCTTTTCATAAACTAACAAGAGAGTCTGCAATGATTCACATATTTTGAAGAGTGCAGTAACAACCATTCAAGAGAGACAAGGTATATACAAAAACAGCCATACTACACAATACAGAGAGGATATGTGCACAGTTTTGATGGTACATTACATACAAACTAAAGAATAGCACTAACAGAATTCCACATGAAACATCACACATGGAACATGAAACATACCATAATGCATAGTCACTTAGATAACACTTAAAATAAGAGTGCAACAATTCACGTTAGTTAATGCCGTAATAAACATTAAGTAACGGTAATAAACATTAAGTAACAGTTAACTAACCATTAACTAATGTGTCTAAGAATCATTTAGTAATGCTGTTCATGCTAAGGTATTAATTTATATGTTATTTAAGGGTTATTGTAGACATTATTAACATTAGTAAATGCCATAATAATCATTAACTAACAGTTAATTAACCATTACGGCATTAACTATCTTTAACTAACGTTAATTGTTGTACTGTTATTGTAAAGTGTTACCGTAACTTATTTAAAAGGTGGAAATGGCATTTTTTTTAAAGACAGTACAGCAGGTAAGGATCACCAGCTGCAAGTTCTGGCTACTGGCCTATTGAAAGGAAAGTTATTTTAGTGTGGACATCACATTCACATCATTTAACTATTCTGAACTAATAAATGCCTATATGAACTTAATAAATCCTGTTACTATCTGCTAAATGATGGAGACTGAGAAATATATAGTAACATCAACATCAAAGCCAACATCTTAAAATGCCCTTTCACACTCACAATAAATATCTGGTGATGCAGCAGCGGGCAGTGTATTCAACATATTTGTTTAGTTTACAGCTTAAACAAGAAAGCCAAAGCAGCCCTAATAAACAGCTTTGCCAAAGAGGAGAGAATAAAATTGTGGTGCAGTCATGCATAAAGTTTTGTGCATGTTGTCTCTCTCTAACTTCACTCGCTTCTCAGAAAACAAATAATCTTGAAAAACAGACATTCGTACAGCAAACATTATCAGTGTTTTGTCGAAAACAGTATTTGGATTCACTGCTAGTCCTTGCAGCATACTAGCTTCCCTGCCCGATGTAGATAGAGCAGAGGTAACACCAGACTGCTGGGCAGACCGAACCAGAACCCAACTGATGTCAGCACACAAAGATCTCTAACGGCAATCAACGGTGAGCCGTACATGCCAGAGCAAACCAGATAAGCTACAATCTGCACCAACTGCGCTCCAAGTATTGCCATGATAGTATACAATGCCCTCAGCTTTGATGGGTTGATCGACTCCCTGTTCCCTCCCACTTCCCGCATCCTCGGGCGAATCAGAATGCGGAGAATGGCGAGGCTGCAGAAAAAGGTGACAATGAAGAAAAGGCCAAGGATGCTGAAAATGGGGATGAGGAGGATTTCGGGACGGGACGACTCTGCTACACCCATCCAGCCAAAGCTAAGCAGCCACAAACACACAATGCTGAAATTTCTGATCCTGACCCCACCTTCTTTTCTCAGGCTCAGGTAGGTGATGGGGTGCACGACTGCCAGGTAGCGCTCTGTGCAGGTCAGACAATGAAAGAGTGTCTGTCCAGGAAAGATGATGGATACCATCTTATACCCCACTGATATCATCCCCATTTGTTTCATGTAGATGCCACAACAGTACAAGACACACCCTAAGGTACCGATCAGCTCCATGAAGATCATGTGGTAGATGAAGATGTCGGAGTGGCTCGATGCTGTTGCTGCAGAGACGGAGCGCTGTTGCCTCCATCGTTGCAGACCCAGGTAGAGGATGAAGATGAAGAGAGGGACGAGGAGGACACGGGTGAAACTGAAGGCAGTGAAGATTATAAAGCTAACTGAGGATTCTAAGCACACTTCGGAGATGGAGGGAGAAGGAACGACAAGGGAAACATTGGAGGAGGAGGTAGAGTTGTTGAAAGACATGTTTAAAGGCCTGTTGAGGAAGAGGAGGAGGAGGAGGAGAAGAAGGACAGAGAGAGAGAGAGTGGCACAAGAGATTGATTGACTGATTCTTTTAATGACCGTACAGCCAGGCTGGATGTAGAGAGAAGAAGGAGAACAACAATTTTATGTCTATGTTTCAGTAACTGAAGAGAGTCACAGGGTGAAATATGCAAAACAATTATCAACCTGAGCTCCCTGGGCCATATATATATCTATATATATCTATATCTATATATATGTATATCTATCTATATATATCTATATATCTATCTATATGTATGCATGCATGCATGTATGTATGTATGTATGTATGTGTGTGTGTGTGTGTGTGTGTGTGTGTGCATATACAGGGTGACCCAAAAAAACGGGAATTTCTGAAGTGCGTATTGGCAGACATGAGCAAGTGGCAGCACTGCGAGACAGTGACCTTGAGCAAGTAAACACTCCGCCATTTTAGTAACCATGGATCAGTGGAGCGGGCAACAGCGTGCGTTAGCCATAAAAATGTTTTATAAAAAGGGTGATAGTTTGACAGCTGCGCAGAGGGAGTTCTGACGTTTTTACAACTTAGGACCCCATGGTGCTGTTCCATCAAAACACGCGATAAAATGTTGGATTAAAAACTTTGAAGAGACTGGATCTGCCCTAAAGAATACAGAGAATTCAGGATGAAATTCACAGTATCCCAGCTGAGATGTTGCAGCGGTCAATGAGGAATCTCAACAGCAGATTTCAAGAATGCATTCGTACAGGAGGACGCCATCTACAGGACGTAATTTTTAAAAAAAATGAAAATTCCATCATTGTTTCTTAAATGGCATGGATTGTTAAAAAGTTCCTGTTTTTTTGGGTCACCCTGTATATATACACACACACACACACACACACACACATATATGTATGTATATATATATATATATATATATATATATATATATTACTTAATACAGAAAAGGTTTGGTAACCCCTGGCTAAGAAAAGGAAAACAGCGTATCAGGAATCAAAATCTGGTTAATTAATCCACTGTGTGTTTCACATAAAAAGATGAAGACCAGGCACAACAAGACTGTGTTTGTCCTCTTGTCAGTCAAATTAAATACATTAATGTCAAGTGTTTTTTTCTTTCTTTTTCTTTTTTTTTTTTTTTAATTCAGCCATTGCTTGATATGTTGAAAACAGGAAAAGAAACTAACCTTTTTCCAGCAGTGTTTCTTTCTGATAGCCTTTTCTGGTGTCTGCAACGTCACTGGCCGTGGTTCACAGGTGCTCTGTCAGGAAACACAGTTGTCATTGTACGCGCTGGTTCTTTGCATGTTGCAAAGCCTAAAGGGATTTGTGATTTTTGAATTTATTTATTTAACTTCATGCTGTAGGGAAATGATCTCACCACTTCAGCGAGCTCAAACTTCAGGATCTGCCGCACATGAGCTTCCCTCGATCGAATGTAATGAGTACACAAAAAGAGTGGATGGTTTTTACATGGCCTATGAAAAAATCCCATATTTACAATGCATTAAAAAACAATCGATTAATCTTTTCCAACCTATCATCTAGCCGTTGCTTTCCATTCATTCCACTGAGATATCATCCTGATGTCACGTGTGTAGATGCCACAGCAGAAGAAGCTGCACCTAACTTCACATCACTTAGCTGTAACCTAACTAAACCTAATATGAGTTTAGTCCATCAATGTCATATTGCACCATTTCTCACAGTTTCTTTGGATCATGAGTACATTAAGTAAGCAGTCAGTCATTATGGGTCATTATTAACACTGCAGAGAGAGAGAGCAATTATAAGCACATCACAAACAGTAGATGTAAGGTTGTCAAAAACTCTGTTAGTGAGGTAAAAAAGGAAAGCCACTTTGCTCACTTTGTCCAAATTTTATTAGAGACATCGTTTCACAGCTGAACCGAATCTTTGTCAGGTAAAAAATGAATTAAAACAATGGAAACCACACCCAGTATTTATACATCATCACCCTAATAGTCTGACAAGCTCTGTGATGGCAGTTGTGATTAACCATCCAAGATGACATCCAAATATCAATTGACAATAGAAAAAAAAAATAGGAAAGCATGATACAGTAATTATTTGAGGTGCATTGTTACACATACCACAATCAATAACACCTGCTTTCACAAAAATCTTTTATTATTACATAAGAAGCAAACTTCAATTCAGGTATAGAGACTGAGTCAATAGACAAACCTCTACCAAACAAATTAACCACTTTAACAGGAATATGACTCACCTGTTCAGTTTCTAAAATTATTTCAAGAGTATGTGTCAGGATCTAGAAATATAAAATACATCTACACTGCTTTGAGAGAACCCACAAAATATTATCACCATTGTCATTCAGAGGAAATATTTTATCTCATGCTTAGGCCAGTCAATCTAGCCCAAAAAAAAAAAAAAAAAAAATGCAAAAGAAATGTCTCATAGTTTTTATTGGTCCTGATACCCTCCTGAATCATATACTAACATGGAGTGTAAAATTTTTTTTTTTTTTTTTTTTCAAGACTAAAGGCCAAAGTTGTGCCCAAAACTCTAAGTAGATTGAGCAGAATAGGGGAAAATTTTCAATTAATAGCTATCATGATGAAACTTCTCTAGATGATTAGTGACATCATATCAAAGAAAAATTGTATTGGAAGTTTTTTGAGATTTTATGTTTATATATACAAATGTATATATATATATATATATATATATATATATATAAAGAGATAGATAGATATAGATATAGATATAGATATATGTATGTATATATACAAACAAATCTGAAAATTGGAGGAAGCCAGATTAAAAATACTGTCTAGAGTCATCAAAAAATCTATTTTCGTCATGTTTTTGGTATAAAATGAAGAAAATATCAGGCTACTGAAAATATATCAACAAAACCACTCCCTTATCAAACACAAAATATAGATAGGAAGAATTCTGTAGAGAAAAGTTTATGTAGGTGCTACTGAAGTGGGGAGTTTGGTATATGATTCAGGAGGGTATTAGGACCAATAAAAGGACGAATAAAAACTATGAGACATTTCTTTTGCAAATTTTTTTGTTTTTTGGGCTAGATTAACTGGCCTATGAAAATCTGCCTCCAAGCTTTGGTGCGTGTGATTCTCCATGCTGTCACAACATTAAAGGCCTGAAGACAATCTGACTGTTCACTGTTTTGGAGAATTCCACCACAGATTACAACCCAAAGCCTGTGGCTATAGGTGAGAATCGGAACAAAGATATACAGATATACAGAACTGTCATACTTGCTTTGTGACCCCGCTGTCTCTTCTCCACAGTTTGATACATTACTTGGGCTGATAATACCCTGCATTCACTCGATTAATTTCTCACTCGATTAATTTCTCATCTCTCAGAACCCTGAGATGCCTGAAGTCCTCCATTTGAAGCAAATGCACCACCTCACCTGGGTGGGCCGGGCCATTGTTGTTGTTGTTGTTGTTGTTATTGTTTTTTACTGGAAGTGAACCATGGCTTGTGATTTGGAGGTGCTCATCCTCATCCTAAATGTTTCACACGTTGAAAATCACCAATGCATACACCGGACATCATGATCTTATGAAGAAGAAGAACAACATCATCTGCAAACAGCAGAGATGCCACCTGTTTGTCTTGTGCATGGACAATACAAAAGAAAGCAACCTTTTTTAAAGTCTGATCTCCATTTTGAACATATTTGACTATGTCAAGAATGTACAGGGACTGAATCCCAGCAGCACCTCTCCTTAGTAGCTTGTAGCCAATATTGTATGTCCATCAGCTGTGGGTGTAAGGCTTATGTAGATGCACATTGTGTGAAGTAGAGCCTGTACAACTTGATTTACTTTATAACATGATTTCATTTATATCCTGGATTTCATTTCTGTATTGGATTTTTGTGAGGTCAGTTTAAACATAACTGGCCAATACTACATAGTTGTGTGTGGAGGGTTGGTCGTCTTTTTCATGCAATAAGTAAAATCCACTCAGCCAGTTGCAAGCTGCAATTCAAATAATGTGGTCAGGTTTAAAGAAATAGAAGCTCGATCAACACTTAGCTTCAAAAGTTGTTTTATTTAAATCGTTTATTTCGACGATACAGGCACTTGCTCAGATTATCAGGAGTGACTGACCAGTGACTTTGTTCTGGTGAAATCATGATTATGGAGGATGGCTTAGAAAGTAAGAAAGAAAACTTTTTTTTATCACTCACTTCAGGCTAAATCTAATATGTCATGATGTACTCAATTTTATGTCATCTTATGCATGCACTCTTGTACAGTTTAGTGTTATCCTTCCTAGTTTAGTCAAATATAATGTTATATTCTAATCTAATCCAGTCTTTGTACTCATTCATTGTTGTACGTGCAACATGGTAGTTTCCTTGCTCTATGTAGAAACAACAACTGTAACACCAGATTGCCCGGCAGACCAAACCAGAATCCAGAGATGAGTGCTATACAACCATCTTCATAGCTCACCAATGGTAAAGCACCCACCACACTGCAAATCACAAGCGCACCAAACTTCAACAGCTGCACTCCCATTATGGTCATGATGGTGTGGAATGCCCTCCTTTTTAACTTGTCAACTCTTTCCCCATCCCCACCCATTCCTCCTGGCTTTGGGTGAATGAGAACGCAGAGAACAGAGATGCTGCAGAAACATATGAGGATCAAGAAGAAGATAAAGAAGCATAAAATTGGGATGATGGGTAAATTGGGATGGGAAAGTGCTGTTAAACCCACCCATCCGCCGCCCTGCAGCCAAATGCACCCAATGCTGATATTTCTGACCCTGACCCAGCGCTCCTTTCTCAGGCTCAGATAGGTGATGGGGTGAACCACTGCCAGGTAGCGATCAATGCAGGTCAGGCTGTGAAAGAGCAGCTCTCCAGGAATGATCACAAAGGAAATGTAGATCCCCACCATCGTCATCCTTGGGAGACTGATATAGACGCCAGAACAGTAGAAACCACACCCCAGGAAACCAATCATCTCCATGGCGATAATGTTATAGGTGAAGAGGTCCGAGTGGCTTATCTTCATCGAGGTGGAAACACAGCGTTGTTGCCTCCATCGTTGGTGACCAAGGTAGAGGACAAGGATAGAGGTAGGAAAGAGGAGGAGGAAGTAGGTGCAAGTAAAAGTGGTGAAGATGTGGGAGGCAGCTGTGGAGTTGAAACACATGAAGTAGGCAGGATGGAGGGAGGAATTGAAATAGGAGAGGGAAGGAGGGAGGGTTGAGACATTGGTGGAGAAGATGTTAAGAAACATGTCTGATTATATTAAGAAAAGAGGAAACAGGAAGAGAGAGGGACAAGGAAAGTGAAGGAGAAGGGGAGAGGTGTAGAGAGAAACAGAGCATTTAGCTGAAATTATCTGGGCAATACAAAAATGCTCCTTTTGGTAAACAAGTTGCTAAAAACAAAAAGAAATGTAGAACCTCATACAAAGTAATTTTATGTGACTTACAATACATTTAGAAGCTTTCATTCTCACTGAAAAACACAATAAAATTGATTTTTTTTCTTTCAACGATCCATTAATTTGTATTTTTAGGGAACCAATCTAAGAAACTTTGTTTGGAAGTTTGGGAAGCTGTAAGTCAAAAACAAATAAAATTTATGCTAGCAAAGGAAACAGCTTTCCCAGGAAAAATGATGACCTTCACATCCCAATGTTTCATATTGCGAGCCATATACTATAAATTTCAATAAATGCTGCTATTTTTACTCAGGCTTATTATGACTTTTTCAGTGAACTTAGAAGGTATCCTGGATGCCTCCTAAGTTTGTGTATGGAACATGAGTCTTGTTTTCCTCTTCCAGCTAATAAATATATGAACATGCACAGCAGTGAAATAGAAAATAAAATCAATGCTATAGAATATTTGGACAGCTGTCATAGTTTAACTCTAAAGTGAAAAACTATATAAGTACATCAGTAACAAAGCCATTAAAGACACCGACCTTGCCAGTATTTTTCTCTGCTCTTCCTTCCCTTGTGCTTCCAGAGCCACTGGACTGATGTTAATGGGCACAAATATATATTAATGCAAGTGTGTGTTGTTTTTTGCACTTATGGGTGTGAAGGAGACATAAGAGCAGGTCGGTGGTTATTTTTGCATGTTGCAAAACAATTTCTCGCTCATTTACTTTGGGATACTTTGTAGATCCGTGTCAGGGCACAGTGCCAACTGCATGACAGCAGCATTGCTAGGGATCCAGCATCTTGCTCAAGGGCACATCAGCAGACACTTTTGCTCCCTGCCAACGCAGAGCTTGAACCACTGGGTCACTCAGAATGCTCTGAACGCTCCCTGAATAATCCTAATCTTCTCTGAATCATTTCAGTCCATGTATAAACATAACTGCCAAGACAATAAATCCAGAATACACACATACACACACCCTTACGTTTGAGCATTCTTACTACGTGCCTGCACCTGCTGAAAGTTTGATCAGACTCACCTGTCATTTTGGGATTATGGATTTTCTTCTCATAGTCACAGCAAATATGAACAATCAAAATTTTAAAGAAGAAACTGAATCATGCTTATTGACACTTGTAAGTATGAGGATTGTCATTAATCTTATTCACTGAGGATTAGGTAATAGGTTTATTATTTCCCTGTCAGTCATACTGAAAATCTGCCTCCAAGCTTTGGTGCGTGTGATTCTCCATGCTGTCACAACATTAAAGGCCTGAAGACAATCTGACTGTTCACTGTTTTGGAATATTCCACCACAGATTACAACCTAAAGCCTGTGGCCATAGGTGAGAATTGGAGCAAAGATTGACAGATTGGTAAATTAACATATTTGCTTTGTGACTCTCTGTCTCTTCTCCACAGTCTGACACATTAGTTTGGCTGATAATATTCTGCATTCACTTGATTAATTTCTCATAATCCTTATTCTTACTCAAGAATAGGACCCTGAGATGCCTGAAATCCTCCACTTGGAGCAGATGCACCACCTCACCTGGGTGGGCCGGGCCATTGTTGTTGTTGTTGTTGTTGTTGTTTACTGGAAGTGAACCATGGCTTGTGATTTGGAGGTGCTGATCCTCATCCTAAATGTTTCACACGTTGAAAATCACCAATGCATACACCGGACATCATGATCTTATGAAGAAGAAGAACAACATCATCTGCAAACAGCAGAGATGCCACCTGTTTCTCTTGTGCATGGACAATACAAAAGAAAGCAACCTTTTTTAAAGTCTGATCTCCATTTTGAACATATTTGACTACGTCAAGAATGTACAGGGACTGAATCCCAGCAGCACCTCTCCTTAGTAGCTTGTAGCCAATGTTGTATGTCCATCAGCTGTGGGTGTAAGGCTTATGTAGATGCACATTGTGTGAAGTAGAGCCTGTACAACTTGATTTACTTTATAACATGATTTCATTTATATCCTGGATTTCATTTCTGTATTGGATTTTTGTGAGGTCAGTTTAAACATAACTGGCCAATACTACATAGTTGTGTGTGGAGGGTTGGTCGTCTTTTTCATGCAATAAGTAAAATCCACTCAGCCAGTTGCAAGCTGCAATTCAAATAATGTGGTCAGGTTAAAGAAATAGAAGCTCGATCAACACTTAGTTTCAAAAGTTGTTTTATTTAAATCGTTTATTTTGACAATACAGGCACTTGCTCAGATTATCAGGAGTGACTGACCAGTGACTTTGTTCTGGTGAAATCATGATTATGGAGGATGGCTTAGAAAGTAAGAAAGAAAACTTTTTTTTATCACTCACTTCAGGCTAAATCTAATATGTTATGATGTACTCAATTTTATGTCATCTTATGCATGCACTCTTGTACAGTTTGGTGTTATCCTTCCTAGTCTAGTCAAATATAATATGTTGTACTCTAATCTAATCCAGTCTTTGTACTCATTCATTGTTGTACATGCAACATGGTAGTTTTCTTGCTCTATGTAGAAACAACAACTGTAACACCAGATTGCCTGGCAGGCCAAACCAGAATCCGGAGATGAGTGCTATACAACCATCTTCATAGCTCACCGATGGTAAAGCATACACCACACTGCAAATCACAAGCGCACCAAACTTCAACAGCTGCACTCCCATTATGGTCATGATGGTGTGGAATGCCCTCCTTTTTAACTTGTCAACTCTTTCCCCATCCCCACCCATTCCTCCTGGCTTTGGATGAATGAGGACGCAGAGAACAGAGATGCTGCAGAAACATATGAGGATCAAGAAGAAGATAAAGAAGCATAAAATTGGGATGGTGAGTAAATTGGGATGGGACAGTGTTGTTAAACCCACCCATCCGCCGCCCTGCAGCCAAATGCACCCAGTGCTGATATTTCTGACCCTGAGCCAGCGCTCCTTTCTCAGGCTCAGATAGGTGATGGGGTGAACGACTGCCAGGTAGCGATCAATGCAGGTCAGGCTGTGGAAGAGCAGCTCTCCAGGAATGATCACAAAGGAAATGTAGATCCCCACCCTCGTCATCCTTGGGAGACCGATATAGACGCCAGAACAGTAGAAACCAGACCCCAGGAAACCAATCATCTCCATGGCGATAATGTTATAGGTGAAGAGGTCCGAGTGACTTATCTTCATTGAGGTGGAAACACAGCGTTGTTGCCTCCATCGTTGGTGACCAAGGTAGAGGACAAGGATAGAGGTAGGAAAGAGGAGGAGGAAGTAGGTGCAGGTAAAAGTGGTGAAGATGTGGGAGGCAGCTGTGGAGTTGAAGCAGCTGAAGTAGGCAGGATGGAGGGAGGAATTGAAAGAGGAGAGGGAAGGAGGGAGGGTTGAGTCATTGGTGGAGAAGATGTTAAGAAACATGTCTGATTATATTCAGAAAAAAGGAAACAGAGGAAGAGAGAGGGACAAGGAAAGTGGAGGAGAAAGGGAGAGGTGTAGAGAGAAACAGAGCATTTAGCTGAAATGATCTGGGCAATACAAAAATGCTCCTTTTGGTAAACAAGTTGCTGTTAACAAAAAGAAATGTAGAACCTCATACAAACTAATTTGCTGTGACTTACAAACATTTAGAAGCTTTCATTCTCACTGAAAAAGATAATAAAATTGTTTTTTTTTTCTTTTTTTCTTTCAAGTATCCATTTATTTGTAATTTTTAGGGCACAAATCTAAGAAACTTTGTTTGGAAGTTTGGGAAGCTGTAAGTCAAACACAAATAATATTTATGCTAGCAAAGACAACAGCTTTCCCCAGGAAAAAGGATGACCTTCAAATCCCAGTGTTTCATATTGCGAGCCATATACTATAAATTTCAATAAATGCTGCTATTTTTACTCAGGCTTATTATGACTTTTTCAGTGAACTTAGAAGGTATCCTGGATGCCTCCTAAGTTTGTGTATGGAACATGAGTCTTGTTTTCCTCTTCCAGGTAATTAATATATGAACAACCACACCAGTGAAATAGAAAATAAAATTATTGTCACAGAATATTTTAGACAGCTGTCATAGTTTAACTCTAAAGTGAAAAACTATATAAGTACATCAGTAACAAAGCCATTAAAGACACTGACCTTGCCAGTATTCTTCTCTGCTCTTCCTTCCCTTGTGCTTCCAGAGCCACTGGACTGATGTTAATGGGCACAAATATATTTTAATGCAAGTGTGTGTTATTTTTTGCACTTATGCGTGTGAAGGAGACATAAGAGCAGGTCGGTGGTTATTTTTGCATGTTGCAAAACAATTTCTCGCTCATTTATTTTGGTGATACTTTGTTGATCCCTGTTGGGGCACAGTGCCAACTGCACGACAGCAGCATTGCTAGGGACAGGGCCGTGCAGAGACATCTGGAGGGGCAGGTGCTCAAAGTTAAAAGGGGGCACATGGAACACAAATTTGAAACACCATACAGAAACGTACCTTACAATATAACTGATTGAACTGTAGCAACGTTTGCTACAATTATTCCTAGTGCTGATAATGAAGTAAAAAAAATAACTGAATGATGTATTTAAATATTTTTGTGATTTTATTCAGTTTGACTATCCGCTTTGCACAAGACAGCAAGGTCCTAAAAGTTATATATTTTGTATGCATATTATATCTCATTTGTGTGTAAATGATATAAACAAACAAGTACTGATATGTTTAAATGAGAGGTTGAGAAAATCACAATTCAAATTCTTCTAATTGTTGGAACATAATTTTGACACAGTTTGAAAGCCCAAAGCCTTCCCTTTCTCATGATACCTTTTATTTTCCGCTCGGACTTACTATCATTGAGAAAAAAGCAGCTGTTTGACCACTAGTTTTAGGTGATTCTCTCCCAAGCGCCACTGTCACTCATGCTGTGTGCTTTATAGAGCCTCATTTCTGAATCCAGCTGCACAAGTCCCAGTGGCACAGTGGATAGTGTCTCTGCCTGCCATGCAGAATAACAGGGTTCAAATTCCCACCTGGGCAAGAGCGACAACAGTACACAACCCAGAAACAGCACAGGGCTGGTGATTTAGCACATGTCCAGGTGATCGCAAGGGTGGCAAGCAAATCAAAGTTTCTTCAGAAACTTTACAAAGTCTAGCTGTTATTGTTGTTGTATCTGTCCAAAATTATGTGAATATGCATATTGCATAGTTTTAGTGAAATGACATAGTCTATGCCTCATTGTCTCTAGAAACATAGGAAAAACACTGCTTAAGAGTAAAATAATACATGACATCTCTCTAATGCACTTTGCCCATGATAAGAGAAACATACAGAAACAAAAAGAAGCCTGACATACTTTTTCCCCACAGCATGCTTTGTGTGGTTAACTCACTCACTTGTCTGACTCTGCACACAGACGACACAGAGGATGCTCATTGCTCACTTCACTTCGTCAGTCATCTTGCAAGAATACACCGTGCACAAACGAATACCACTGCAAAACCTACTCACTGGACCAGCTGTTTACTCCCTGGGGTCTTCTTCGGTTTCGTGAGACTAGCAGTGGCCGTCTCTAGCAGCTTAGCAGCGCTTAGCTACATGGTACGTCTGGGCACATCAGGGTAGTGAGGGCAGAGTGAGGGCACGTCACGGATCATGTGACCGACCAAGGTAGATCTAAATTATTATTATTTTGTTTATTATTATTTTGGGCCACACAGACAGACTTTCACACACACACACACACACACACGCTTACAATAAATAAATAAATAAATAAAAATAAAAAAAACATTATTTTGACAAAAGGGCACTTTGGGCATCAAGGGGCAAAGCGGCAGGTGCTCCAGCAGGCTTTTAGAGAGAAGAAATTTAGCATTTTGCTGCAGCGTTTGGTCGCACTTTATTTTATATTATACCAATAACATGCAATAAGCTGTATGTTGTATAAAAATAGACAAAAACTACAAGTAATATGTTATTTGCTCGGCAGTAAACAAACAGATTTATACTCATATTAGACACAAAACACCAAAATTATGTTTTGGTGGCATTTATCATGCCATATTAGACTAAAATCTACTACAGTTAGACACTATGCAGAGTGCAGCTTTTTACGTTAATATACTGTAAATGTTAAGTATGACCCAGCATAATTTTTTGACCTCTCAAAAACTAATTAGAAATGTGCTTTTAGAAAATGGAAACACTCAGCTTAGTCGTGTCTCTATTTGTTACCAACATAGTCGGACAGGGGTAATGTTTTTGCCATTTTCTGTTTGTTTCTTCTTAGTTGTTTGTTTATGAGCATGAGATTTCAAAACGGTCTGGGATTTGCATGAGACTTTGTGGGATCGTTGGTCATGGGACAAAGAAGAGCTGTTTCATTTTTCACATTTCCTAGGCCAAAGTGGGGTGTAACAGTGGACATGGCCTCATATAAATATACATACATGTAACCCATCATTGATTAATGATGGTTCAAAAATACCAATCCCATCCGTTAACTGTTGCATGCTATGAAAGACCCCGTCTTACATTCACATTAAGTGCATGCAATGACAGCATCTGTGAGAGTAGATTTTGCTGAATGGCTGTGTGTATGTTTGTGTTGTTGTTTCTGTTTGTGCATGACGCAGAAGAAGCAGTGCTGTGGGTTCTTTGCGTGCTGCAAAAGCGACAATGATTAATTGTTTGGTTTTATTATCTGTGTGCTTATTCTATTGGGAAATGTTTCTCTGCATTGTCTAGCTCCATGCAGAATCAGCTGCAGACCAGTGTTCCTCAATCTGGAAAGGCCCATCTTGAGTCAGCTTACTTGTTGCAGAGGCATTGTTAAAAAATAAATTGTTTATAAGTTTCTACTGTAGCCAAGGGTTGTCAATTATAAACATTATATTCAAACTCAAAGGTGTCAGTTTGTGAATGTGAGTGTGAAAAGGTGAATGACTGATACATGTAGTAAAGTGCTTTGAGTAGTCATTCGACCAGAAAAGCACTGTGTGAAAGCAGTGCATTTACCCTTTTTCACCAGCACAAAGCTTTACGGTCACTCGGGGATTCGCTGTCTCATCAGGCCTTAGACCGGATGCTTGGAAGCCACAAGGGGTAAAAAGGGGGCAGTCCACGCAGAAAACAAACGAAACCCAAAGATGTCTTCTTGCACTCTTTAATGGTTTTAAGCATAGCCCGCAGAACAAATGCAAAAAATGTAGTGGCAACAGGCATTATTCGGTCTTACAGAAAGAGCCATCTTTTCATAAATCAACAAGAGAGTGTGCAATGATTCACTTATTTTGAAGAGTACAGTAATAACCATTCAAGAGAGACAAGGTATACACAAAAACAGCCATACTACACAATACAGAGAGGATATGTACACAGTTTTGAAGGTACGTTACATGCAAACTAAAGAATAGCACTAACAGAATTTCACATGAAACATCACACATGGAACATGAAACATACCATAATGCATACCGTATTTCACCAATTAATCGCCCGGGCGTTTAATATGCAAAATCGACTTGGACCCCGGGCGTTTAAAAGAACCAGGCGGCTATTCGCTGCAGGCCTTTATGTTTGCACCAGGACATTATCGTGATGACAGCTGCTGTCCAATATATTTTCAGTCGGTTGATTTAAGATTACGGTACACCCTTTTGTTCTAATGTTAGCTAGCGCTCTTATTTTGACAGAAAACGGAAGTGCCGCACTGTTAGTCGGCAGCTAACTGTTTACTTCTGCAAAAATAAGGTGAATAGTCTTATTTTGGGTTACCTCAATATAATGCAAATAATCGCCCCGGCGGTTATTCGGGTGGGCGTTTAATACGCAAAATGGGTGCAGACCCCAGGCGTTTATAAGAACCTGGCGGCTATTTGCGGCCGGGCGATTAATTGGTGAAATACGGTAGTAACTTATTTAAAAGCTGTAAATGGCTTTTTTTTTTTTTTTTTTTAAGACAGTGCAGCAGGTAAGGATCACCACCTGCAAGCTCTGGTTTTGATTTTGGCCTCCCTCTGTTGACTAATTAAGCAATTTAGCACAATTATATAGGCCCAAACATACATAGACACACATTACTCAACTATTGAATGGAAAGTTATTTTAGTGTGGACATGTCACTCACATCATTTAACTATTCTGGACTAATAAATGCTTATATGAACTTAATAAATCCTGTTACTCCCTGATAAATGATGGAGACTGAGAAATATCTAGTAACATCAACATCAAAACCAACATGTTAAAATGCCCTTTCACACTCACAATAAATATCTGGTGATGCAGCAGTGGGCAGTGTATTCAACATATTTATTTAGTTTACAGCTTAAACAAGAAAGCCAAAGCAAAAATTGTGCTGTAGTCATGCATAAAGTTTTGTGCATGTTGTCTCTCTCTAACTTCACTCGCGTCTCAGAAAACAAATAATCTTGAAAAACAGACATTCATACGACAAACATTATCAGTGATTTGTTGAAAACAGTATTTGGATTCACTGCTAGTCCTTGCAGCATACTAGCTTCCCTGCCCGATGGAGATAGAGCAGAGGTAACACCAGACTGCTGGGCAGACCGAACCAGAACCCAACTGATGTCAGCACACAAAGATCTCTAACGGCAATCAACGGTGAGCCGTACATGCCAAAGCAAACCAGATAAGCTACAATCTGCACCAACTGCACTCCAAGTATTGCCATGATAGTATACAATGCCCTCAGCTTTGATGGGTTGATCGACTCCCTCTTCCCTCCCGCTTCCCGCGTCCTCGGGCGAATCAGAATGCGGAGAATGGCGAGGCTGCAGAAAAAGGTGACAACGAAGAAAAGGCCAAGGATGCTGAAAATGGGGATGTGGAGGATTTCGGGACGGGACAACTCTGATACACCCATCCAGCCAAAGCTAAAAAGCCACACACACACAATGCTGAAATTTCTGATCCTGACCCCACCTGCTTTTCTCAGGCTCAGGTAGGTGATGGGGTGCACGACTGCCAGGTAGCGCTCTGCGCAGGACAGACAATGAAAGAGTATCTGTCCAGGAAAGACCATGGATAACATCTTATACCCCGCTGATATCATCCCCATTTCTTTCATGTAGAGGCCACAACAGTACAAGACACACCCTAAGGTACCGATCAGCTCCATGACGACCATGTGGTAGGTGAAGACGTCGGAGTGGCTCGATGCTGTTGCTGCAGAGACAGAGCGCTGTTGCCTCCATCGTTGCAGACCCAGGTAGAGGATGAAGATGAAGAGAGGGACGAGGAGGACACGGGTGAAACTGAAGGCGGTCAAGATTATAGAGCTAACTGAGGATTCTAAGCACACTTCGGAGATGGAGGGAGAAGGAACGACAAGGGAAACATTGGAAGAGGAGGAGGAGTTGTTGACAGACATGTTTAAAGGCCTGTTGAGGAAGAGGAGGAGGAGGAGGAGAAGAAGGAGAGAGAGAGAGAGAGAGGGTGGCACAAGAGATTGATTGACTGATTCTTTAAATGACCAAACAGCCAGGCTGGATGTTGAGAGAAGAAGGAGAACAACAATTTTATGTCTATGTTTCAGTAACTGAAGAGAGTCACAGGGTGAAATATGCACAACAATTATCAACCTGAGCTCCCTGGGCCATGTATGTATATATATATATATATATATATATATATATACACACACACACACACACGCACACATATATATACACACACACACACATATATATTACTTAATACAGAAAAGGTTTGGTAACCCCTGGCTAAGAAAAGGAAAACAGTGTAAATTTGGATCAGGAATCAAAATCTGGTTAATTAATCCACTGTGTGTTTCACATAAAAAGATGAAGACCAGGCACAACAAGACTGTGTTTGTCCTCTGTCAGTCAAATTAAATACATTAATGTTAAGTTTTTTTTGTTTTTTTTTTAATTCAGCCATTGCTTGATATGTCCAAAACATGAAAAGAAACTAACCTTTTTCCATCAGTGTTTCTTTCTGATAGCCTTTTCTGGTGTCTGCAAAGTCACTGGCCGTGGTTCACAGGTGCTCTGTCAGGATAGACAGCTGTCGTTGTACGCACTGGTTCTTTGCATGTTGCAAAGCCTAAAGAGATTCGTGATTTTTGAATTTATTTATTTAACTTCATGCTGTAGGGAAATGATCTCACCACTTCAGCGAGCTCAAACTGCAGGATCTGCCGCACATGAGCTTCCCTCGATCGAATGTAATGAGTACACAAAAAGAGTGGATGGTTTTTACACAGCCTATGAAAAGATCCCATATTTACAATGCATTAAAAAACAATCGATTCATCTTTTCCAACCTTTCATCCAGCCGTTGTTTTCCAGTCATTCCACTGAGATATCATCCTGATGTCATGCGTGTCGATGCCACAACAGAAGAAGCTGCACCTAACTTCACATCACTTAACTGTAACCTAACTAAGCCTAATATGAGTTTAGTCCATCAATTTCAAATTGCACCATTTCTCACAATTTCTTTGGATCATGAGTACATTAAGTAAGCAGTCAGTCATTATGGGTCATTATTAACACTGCAGAAAGAGAGAGCAATTATAAGCACATCACAAACAGTAGATGTAAGGTTGTCAAAAACTTTGTTAGTGAAGGAAAAAAGGAAAGCCACTTTGCTCACTTTGTCCAAATTTTATTAGAGACATGGTTTCACAGTTGAACCGAATCTTCATCAGGTAAAAAATGAATTAAAACAACGGAAACCACACTCAGTATTTATACATCATCACCCTAATAGTCTGACAAGCTCTGTGATGGCAGTTGTGATTAACCATCCAAGATGACATCCAAATATCAGTTGACAATAGAAAAAAAAATAGGAAAGCATGATACAGTAATTATTTGAGGTGCACTGTTGCACATACCACAATCAATAACACCTGCTTTCACAAAAATCTTTCATTGTTACATAAGAAGCAGACTTCAATTCAGGTATATAGACTGAGTCAATAGACAAACTTCTATCAAACAAATTAACAGGAATATGACTCACCTGTTCAGTTTCTAAAATTATTTCAAGAGTATGTGTCAGGATCTAGAAATATAAAATACATCTACACTGCTTTGAGAGAACCCTCAAAATATTATCACCATTGTAATTCAGAGGAAATATTTTATCTCATGCTTAGGCCAGTCAATCTAGCCCAAAAAACAAAACAAAATAAAATAAAACAAAACAAAACAAAACAAACAAAAAAAAAAATGCAAAAGAAATGTCTCATAGTTTTTATTGGTCCTGATAACCTCCTGAATCATATACTAAAAGTCTTAAGCCATACATGGAGTGGAACATATTTTTTTTTTCAAGACTAAAGCACAAAGTTGTGCCCAAAACTCTAAGTAGATTGAGCAGAATAGGGGAAAATTTTCAATTAATAGCTATCATGATGAAACTTCTCTAGATGATTAGTGACATCATATCAAAGAAAAAACTTGTATCAGAAGTTTTTTGAGATTTTATGTTCATATATACAAAAGTATGTATGTATGTATGTATGTATGTATGTGTATATATATATATATATATATATATATATATATATATATATACATACACACACACACACACATATATATATATCTATATCTATATCTATATATATCTATATATATATATATATAGATAGATAGATAGATGTATGTATATATACAAACAAATCTGAAAATTGGAGGAAGCCAGATTAAAAATTATTGTTTCATTATGCTGACACATTAGCAAAAAGACAAAATTAAAGAAGTGACTGTGGCTATGTTTCTCCATCATCCCATACATTAGAAAATACTGTCTAGAGTCATCAAAAAATCTATTTTCGTCATGTTTTTGGTATAAAATGAAGAAAATATCAGGCTACCAAAAATATATCAACAAAACTCCTCCCTTATCAAACACAAAATATAGATAGGAAGAATTCTGTAGAGAAAAGTTTATGTAGGTGCTACTGAAGTGGGAATTTTAGTATATGATTCAGGAGGGTATTAGGACCAATAAAAGGACGAATAAAAACTATGAGACATTTCTTTTGCAAATTTTTTTGTTTTTTGGGCTAGATTAACTGGCCTATGAAAATCTGCCTCCAAGCTTTGGTGCGTGTGATTCTCCATGCTGTCACAACATTAAAGGCCTGAAGACAATCTGACTGTTCACTGTTTTGGAGAATTCCACCACAGATTACAACCCAAAGCCTGTGGCTATAGGTGAGAATCGGAACAAAGATATACAGATATACAGAACTGTCATACTTGCTTTGTGACCCCGCTGTCTCTTCTCCACAGTCTGATACATTACTTGGGCTGATAATACCCTGCATTCACTCCTTCTCACTCGATTAATTTCTCATCTCTCAGAACCCTGAGATGCCTGAAGTCCTCCATTTGAAGCAAATGCACCACCTCACCTGGGTGGGCCGGGCCATTGTTGTTGTTGTTGTTGTTGTTATTGTTTTTTACTGGAAGTGAACCATGGCTTGTGATTTGGAGGTGCTGATCCTCATCCTAAATGTTTCACACGTTGAAAATCACCAATGCATACACCGGACATCATGATCTTATGAAGAAGAAGAACAACATCATCTGCAAACAGCAGAGATGCCACCTGTTTGTCTTGTGCATGGACAATACAAAAGAAAGCAACCTTTTTTAAAGTCTGATCTCCATTTTGAACATATTTGACTACGTCAAGAATGTACAGGGACTGAATCCCAGCAGCACCTCTCCTTAGTAGCTTGTAGCCAATGTTGTATGTCCATCAGCTGTGGGTGCAAGGCTCATGTAGATGCACATTGTGCGAAGTAGAGCCTGTACAACTTGATTTGCTTTATAACATGATTTCATGTATGTCCTGGATTTCGTTTATGCATTGGATTTTTGTGAGGTCAGTTTAAACATAACTGGCCAATACTACATAGTTTTGTGTGGAGGGTTGGTCGTCTTTTTCATGCAATAAGTAAAATCCATTCAGCCAGTTGCAAGCTGCAATTCAAATAATGTGGTCAGGTTTAAAGAAATAGAAGCTCAATCAACACTTAGGGCCCTATCTTGTGCCACCCGCTACCCGCTGCCACTACCCGCTACCCGCAAACTGCGGATTTAGGAACTTCCGCTATCCCTAAACAGTATCTTGCGCCACCCGCTACCCGCTATCCATTATGCCGACTCCGTCATTTGCGCCTGGAGGTGTGTCTGTGGGCGTGTTTCATGCGCTATCTCTAGAGTTGCTATCTTGCGCACAGGACCACCCGCTATCCGCTATCCCTAAAGTTTGGGCTGTTACGAGAGCGCGACCAGGCGGCTTCAATGCACGCCCCGATGGAGCCTCGCCACGCACACGGTCGGACTGATACCGGGACGCCGCTGGAATGGACTGAGTATATTACTCATATAGACTGTTTAGAGGAAAGACCATAGGCGGAGTTTGAAATTTGCGCTGGGGGGGGCAAACATTTTTTTTTTTTTTTTTTTTTTTTTAACTGAGGTCAGTACGCACTAGGGTATTTGTCTTTCACACGAGCGCACACAACTGAAGCGCACTGGCAACTATACAGTTTAAGTCCTTTAAAAGCGAAAAATCTGTTATTATACCGTTATACTTTCATTTTCCATGTACGATTTTAAAAGGTTTGGTGTACAGATTAACTAATCTTGTGTTAAACTGAGAACTATGAAATATGCATACTCACTCATATACAACTTATAGCGCGTGCACACGCGCGCACCATTAGAAAATGCTCAGTAACAGTGTTGCCTGTTGTTACAGTGGGCTTGTATAATAGATTTATTAAATAGCAAGTGTCCTACCTAGTGTAGAAGTAAACGTCTTTTCTTGCGTCCCGCGTATATATCCACTATCTTCTCAGGTGCCAGCTTTGCTGTTATGTCATCCTCAATGTGAAGAACCGCAAGTGATGAAAACCTTGTTTCTCCCATCGTTGACCGCAGCCAGTTCCGAATTCTCCTCATTGCAGAAAAACTTCTCTCAGAAGTGGCAGATCCAACAGGCAGGGTCAGTGCCAACTGGAGCATCTTGTACAAATTTGGATAGCTGTCCTTTTTAACAGTCTTTTGAAGATGCTCAAGTGAAACAGGTGCGACAGCAGAGGCGTTAACAAGCTCCATCTCTGCTCCAACAAGGAGAGGGTGAATTTTCAGCGGCCGTGCGTATTTTTGTATGAGAGGTTCAATTCCATTTTTGTCACATCTAAACACTGCTGCACATGCCCGTGCCAGTTCTATTGACTCTCCTGTGAATCGTCTGTCCAATTCGTTGATGAGTGTATCCAGCACAGGGAGATACAGGTGCTGCTGAAATCCAAGTGTCCCACTCTGTGACATTTGTGCGCCACTTTCATCAGTTTCTCTTTGGCCCAAAGTAGTTGTAATCAGGAAACTGTCGAGAGAGGTCGGGGGTTTTGTGGCCCGTTTTCTTTTGGGTTCAAGGGGACCAGGAGTCTGACACCCAACCTCCACATCCCCTGGCACAAACACGTTGTTGTCCCGGCAAAACTGTTTCACTGATCCCCACACATCGTTCCACGTATCTGTCTGTCTCAGAGATATCAGGTGCGCTTTCAGGTTGTCGGTAAACGCCGCAGCCTCAGAAAGTGTACAGCTGGAGGACTGGAGGGCCTTGTGCGTAACATGGATCACACGCA
The DNA here is from genome assembly GCF_902150065.1 of Myripristis murdjan. NCBI lineage: Eukaryota > Metazoa > Chordata > Actinopteri > Holocentriformes > Holocentridae > Myripristis > Myripristis murdjan. Next base: position 9,537,043 of record NC_043997.1, read on the forward strand.
GTATGTCTTCAAATACAAGGAGACATGCAATGAATGATATTCTGGTCATATGGTCATCAAGGCCACTTGCCTCCACAGACCACTTGTCTCCCTGGTTGCTTATTTCTCTCAGGCACCCTGTAATGGCAGAGTAGTGAGTTTTGACAGCAGTCACAGATCGCCACTTGCACGCCCATCTCGTCTCACTGGGCTGTGCTATTTCAGTTTGTTTCATATTCAGTGATTTCTGGATTTCAATAAATCGATGATGGTTTGACGGCTCAGCGAATACAGAGTACAGTTTATCAATAACGTTCAGGAATGTCTTCACGCTGCGGTTGACAGTACAGCACTCCACAAGCACCAGATTTAGTTTGTGTGCCAAGCAGTGGATGTACGCTGCGTATGGGTAAGTCTCTTTGATGCGCTGCTGCACACCAGAAACGTGACCAGACATTACGGAGGCACCATCGTAACTCTGGGCAACAGTTGGGATGTTTTTCAGTCCACACGTCTCCAGTCCTTTGTTAATTCCGTCCACAATCCCGGTCGCGTTGCGAGATGCTGAGCAATCAATAAAACACAAAAACCGCTCCTTGACTTCAAGCTGCTCTACGTATCTTAAACAAACTGACAACTGTTCAGTTTTGGAAGACCTGGCCTCATCTGCAATTATAGAAAAAAAGCCAGTATCCTGCACTTTCTCTGCAATTTTTGCATAAACCAAGTTTGCACATATGTCAATTACTTCATTCTGGAAATCTGGGCTTGTAGCATTGAAATAATTTGACTGCATGTTTTTAAAATCAGCGTCATACTTAGAGAAGAAGCCGCAAACCTCAAGAAAACTGCCACGCGATTCTGACTCGTTTCCCTCCCTGTGTCCACGAAAAGGCAATCCTAGTTTAGACAACAGCCTCACGATATCAACAACTTTGCACAAATAAGATCTGTTCTTCTCAACAGCAGCTTTATGGCTTTCAGAAAGTTTAGCTGCAATAGATCCCGAAGATGCACTCTCCTTAAAGTTATTCCATTTAACCATGCAGTTCAGATGGGCCTGGGAGTTTGCATGTTTGTCCAGTTTACTGCCCAGTCTTTTCCAGTCACTCACACCCTTTCGAAATTAGTCCTCCACGCCACTTTCACCCTGGAAGTGGCGGCATGCGAAACAGAAGACAGCATCCTTTCTAACTGAATATTCCAGCCACGAATACTTGTAATAGTATGTGGAAAATGATCGTTTAGTTTTTCCAATCATTTTAGTTGGGAATTCGGCTAAATCAGGATGCTTGGGACTGCTGTGTTTTTCCCCAAGATCATCATTACCCACTGTCACTGACGGCCCCGCTGGTGGCTCTGCTGTGGCGTTAGCTGGGCTTGCTAGTCCAGAGCTACTGGTGGTTGTTTTCGTGTCAGTGTCTTCACATTCTGGTGGCTGTAACTGGCTGGTAGGCTGCGGCCGCTCTTGTGTAACTGTTGCTGAAGCTTTACTTGAAGTTGGACGTTTTAGAAATCGCCTTATGTCCATAACTGCTCATTACATGGCAGAGAGCTAGCTACCTGAATCACTGAACGCATAAGAGAGGGAATTCGCATGTAGCGTTGCACGTCACAACAACGCGCCATGTCAGATGACATGACTGCTCAGAGATTAATTTATTACAATACCAAACATAATGTAATTCAGATTTATTTCTGAAAATAATCTTATTTTATTGCATTGCTTAAATGTTTATAGATATGTATACAGGAAAAAAAAAATATTGGACCTATTTTTGACTCAATGTAGTGACACATTTCAGACGCTAGGGGGGGCAATGCCCCCCCCCGCAAACTCCGCCTATGGGAAAGACTGTTTTAATTGGACACTTACGCCAGTACGTTTTATTGTTTTATCATAAGCCAGCAGCTGTGCTATATTTTTATTTTTAATATTTTATTTGCCCAATCTACCTTGTCAATAAATTAGTTTACACATAGTTCCACCTCTGCCTCTTGTGTGTCTGTGGTGTGGCCCGGGGATTTTACTCAATCAATACAACCTTGTTACACGTCCACTTGGACACATGTGGCTCCACCTCCCGAATTAACTCGCCTATAATATAATATATAATATGTATATGAAGCCAACTTGCTTTAGCCTCAGTAGAAGCCCTGAGAAAATATACCTCCGTCTCTCCATCGCGGGTTTAGGATTTAGGATTTAGGATTTAGGATAGCGCATCCTGCCCTTAAAGGCAATAGCACCTGGCACACTGATTGGTTTAACTGGCGTAATGCCCAAAACACACCTATGCATAATATAGCGGGTAGCGCAGGTGTTTTGCGGATAGCGGGAGGTGCACAAGATAGCAACTTTTACGGGGGAACGCCTCTTCCTAAATCCTAAATCCGCAAATAGCGGGTTTAGGGAGTCTGGCGCAAGATAGGGCCCTTAGTTTCAAAAGTTGTTTCATTTAAATCGTTTATTTCGACCATACAGTCACTTGCTCAGATTATCAGGAGTGACTGACTGGTGACTTTGTTCTGGTGAAATCATTATAATGGAGGATGGCTTAGAAAGTAAGAAAGAAAACTTTTATATCACTCACTTCAGGCTAAATCTGATATGTCATGATGCACTCAATTGTATGTTATCTAATGCATGCACTCTTGTACAGTTTAGTGTTATCCTTCCTAGTTTAGTCAAATATGTTGTACTCTAATCTAATCCAGTCTTTGTACTCATTCATTGTTGTATGTGCAACATGGTAGTTTCCTTGCTCTATGTAGAAACAACAACTGTAACACCAGATTGCCTGGCAGACCAAACCAGAATCCGGAGATGAGTGCTATACAACCATCTTCATAGCTCACCGATGGTAAAGCATACACCACACTGCAAATCACAAGTGCACCAAACTTCAACAGCAGCACTCCCATTATGGTCATGATGGTGTGGAATGCCCTCCTTTTTAATTGGTCGACTCTTTCCCCATCCTCACCCATTCCTCCTGGCTTTGGGTGAATAAGGACGCAGAGAACAGAGATGCTGCAGAAACATATGAGGATCAAGAAGAAGATAAAGAAGCATAGAATTGGGATGATGGGCAAATTGGGAAAGGACAGTTTTGTTAAACCCGCCCATCCGCCGCCCTGCAGCCAAATGCACCCAATGCTGATATTTCTGACCCTGAGCCAACGCTCCTTTCTCAGGCTCAGATAGATGATGGGGTGAACGACTGCCAGGTAGCGATCAATGCAGGTCAGGCTGTGAAAGAGCAGCTCCCCAGACATGATCATGGAGAACATGTAGACCCCCACCATTGTCATCCTTGGGAGACCGATATAGATGCCAGAACAGTAGAAACCACACCCCAGGAAACCAATCATCTCCATGGCGATAATGTTATAGGTGAAGAGGTCAGAGTGGCTTATCTTCATCGAGGTGGAAACACAGCGTTGTTGCCTCCATCGTTGGTGACCAAGGTAGATGACAAGGATAGAGGTAGGAAAGAGGAGGAGGAAGTAGGTGCAGGCAAAAGTGGTGAAGATGTAGGAGGCAGTTGTGGAGTTGAAGCACCTGAAGTAGGCAGGATGGAGGGAGGAATTGAAGGAGGAGAGGGAAGGAGGGAGGCTTGAGACATTGGAGGAGAAGATGTTAAGAAACATTTCTGATTATATTAAGAAAAGGAGGAAACAGAGGAAGAGAGAGGGACAAGGAAAATGAAGGAGAAGGGGAGAGGTGTAGAGAGAAATAGAGCATTTAGCTGAAATTATCTGGGCAATAAAACACAATGCTCTTTTTGGTCAACTTTGCTCTACAACAAGTTGCTATTAACAAAAAGTAATGTCGAACCTCATACAAATTATTTTTATGTGACTTACAATACATTTAGAAGCTTTCATTGTCACTGAAAAAGAAAATAAAAGTGATTTTTTTTCTTTCAAGAATCCATTTATTTGTATTTTTCGATAACAAATCTAAAAAACTTTTGGAAGTTTGGGAAGCTGTAAGTCAAACACAAATAAAATTTATGGTAGCAAAGACAACAGCTTTCCCCAGGAAAAAGGATGACCTTCACATCCCAATGTTTCATATTGCGAGCCATATACTATAAATTTCAATAAATGCTGCTATTTTTACTCTGGCTTATTATGACTTTTTCAGTGAACTTAGAAGGTATCCTGGATGCCTCCTAAGTTTGTGTACAGAGCATGAGTCTTGTTTTCCTTTTCCAGGTAATAAATACAGTGGTGGAAAAAGGTTTTCGGACACCCTTAAAATTGTACACAATCTCAAATATTATCATAAAATATTTGTGGAAAAATCTTTTTTGTGTTTCAAAAGGTATGGCTGCATTAGACAGATACAAACAAATACAAATTATATTTTTTTTGTTTATTGTTTACAAGAAAAGCAAAACTAAATTCTTGACAGTTTAATCTTTATCTTCAGGCGTGTTTCCTGCGTTAGGTTCCTTGTTTTAGCCATTTTTGTGTCTGAAGAACTTTCAAATGTGCTGGCTTTATTTAGACACCAATCTTGGCAACAAAAATTGTGTCTTTTAATAAAAAGAATGACCTTCATCACTGGTACCAAAATGACCCAATACTCAAAATTTCTTATGTATTTTCATGGAACCAATCAATTTGAAGTTTTTAATGGCTTTTTTAGGATTTGTTTAGTATTTTGGCTGTGACTGTACTAAAAGAAATTGCACTTGAAGAGCACCAGTTAAAGAGAAAATAAAATCATTGTCATAGAATATTTGGACAGCTGTCATTGTTTAAAGCTAAAGTGAAAAACTATATAAGTACATCAGTAACAAAGCCATTAAAGACACCGACCTTGCCAGGATTTTTCTGTGTTCTTCCTTCCCTTGTGCTTCCAGAGCCACTGGACTGATGTTAATGGGCACAAATGTATTTTAATGCAAGTGTGTGTTGTTTTTTGCACTTATGGGTGTGAAGGAGACATAAGAGCAGGTTGGTGGTTATTTTTGCATGTTGCAAAACAATTTCTCGCTCATTTACTTTTGGATACTTTGTAGATCCCTGTCGGGGCACAGTGCCAACTGCATGACAGCAGCATTGCTAAGAATCCAGCATCTTGCTCAAGGGCACTTCAGCAGACACTTAAGCTCCCTGCCAACACAGAGCTTGAACCACTGGGTCACTCAGAATGCTTAGAACGCCCCCTGAATAATCCTAATCTTTTCTGCATCATTTCGATCCATGTAAAAACATAATTACCAAGACAACAAAACCAGAATACACAAGTACACACACACTTATGTTTGACAATATTTACCACGTGCCTGTGCCTGGTGAAAGTTTGAACAGACTCACCTGTCAGTTTGGGATTATGGGTTTTCTTCTCATAGTCATAGCAAATATGAATAATCATGTGTTTAAAGAAGAAACTGAATCATGCTTATTGTCACTTGTAAATATGGCGATTGTCATTAATCTTATTCAATGAGGATTAGGTAATAGGTCTACTATTTCCCAGTCAGAGCTGTATTGAAATGCTGATACTCATCCTTTATAATGATGTTTATAAAATACAACCTCATTGCTAAATTTAGAGACAAGAAACTTAGCCGTTCGCTGCAGCGTTTGGTTGCACTTTATTTTATATTACACCAATAACATGTAATAAGCTGTATGTTGTTTGAAAATAGACAAAAACTACAAATGATGTTATTTGTTAGACAGTAAAAAAGCAGATTTACACTCACATTAGACACGAAACACCGAAAGTATACTATAAAAACCACTTATCATGCAATATTAGACTAAAATATACTATTGTTAGACACTATTTATGAGTGCCGCTTATTACGTCATATTAATTTATAGTTGTCCCTCGCTATAATGCGGTTCACCTTTCGTGGCCTCGCAGTTTCGCGGATTTTTTTTGTGCAATTTTGCATGCTTTTTTTTTTTTTTTTTTTTTTTTTTTTTTTACTGGACTTACTTTTCTACGAAGGTTTGAACTTTTAAACAAGAGAGAAAAGTGAGAAAATGTTAATCCCTGTCTGAGAAGTGTATAAAGTGTGTAGTTAGGGATTTTACAGCCTTAAAACGTCTATAAGAATTGTAAAAAATAAAGCTGACTACTTCACGGATTTCGCCTATTGCAGGTTATTTTTAGAACGTAACTCCCGTGATTAACGAGGGACCACTGTACTGTAAATGTTAAGTATGACCCAGCATTATTTTTTGACCTCTCGAAAACTTATTAGATAGATAGATAGATCGGTATAAAATTAAAAGTATATCCAATAGAGACTAATATACGAAATATATAAACTAAAGACAATAAGGGCTAAGTATATACAATAAACTAACCTAAGAATATGAGATGTTTAAGTGTTGAAATGTAAGATATACCAATGTTATTATAAATGTACATTTAGAAAATGGAAACACTCAGCTTAGTCCTGCCTCTATTTGTTACCAACAGAGTCGGACAGGGGTAATGTTCTGTTTGTTTCTTTAGTTGTTTGTTAATGAGCAGGAGATTTCAAAAAGGTCTGGGATTTGCATGAGACATTGTGGGATCGTTGGTCATGGGACAATGAGGAGCTGATTCATTTTTCACATTCATTTTTAATAGGCCAAAGTGGGGTGTAACAGTGGACATGGCCTCACATAAATATACATACATGTATCTTTGATGTAACTAACCTGATGACCTCATGCAGCTTCATGAGGTCATCAGGTTGGCCAGGTGGTGTGGTTCACAGGGCTCAGAGCCGGAGTCTGGTGGAAGGCCGGAGGGCAGATGACCAAGGACTGGGCAGCACTCGGGTGGACGGCCAGGGCGCTGACAGCCAAGGTGGAGCCTCCGTGGATGGCGGTAGTGTGGGTGGCACCACACTGCAGGCTGCCCCAATGTCCTACAGCGCAGACTCTTGGACGCTGGGCAGCAGCAGCGTAGACTTGGGACCGCCCTCATATAAGCATTTATTAGTCCAGAACAGTTAAATGATGTGAATGTGATGTCCTGTCCGACTCAGACCGGCTGTCGCGCTGGTCAACAATCCCGCTGCTGGCGCCCCTCTGGCCACTAGCGGCGCCCCTCCAGCAGATGGCGCCCTAGGCAATTGCTTATACCGCCTATGCCAAAAGCCGGCCCTGTTTGTGATGATTTCCCTATATTCTTCATATAGTTCCATAAGCAGTGTCTGCTCCACCGCTGACAATGTCGAGGCTCTCCTTTTCCCCTCCTTTTGAGACGTTGTATCTTCGTTTCGACAATCGACTGTTCTGGGCTGCTTATGTACCCCGTGAACGCGCACACTTGAGGCTTGTTCAAACGTAGGGTTAGTGTTGACTTGACACAGCTGAATCGTGTTAGTGGAACGGGTTGAGGCTTTAGTGAATGTTGACACTAATTCGAGCCAGGCTATATCACGTAAGCTATGTATATATATATATATATATATACAGTACAGGCCAAAAGTTTGGACACACCTTCTCATTCAATGCGTTTTCTTTATTTTCATGAGTATTTACATTGTAGATTCTCACTGAAGGAATCAAAACTATGAATGAACACATGTGGAGTTATATACTTAACAAAAAAAAGGTGAAATAACTGAAAACATGTTTTATATTCTAGTTTCTTCAAAATAGCCACCCTTTGCTCTGATTACTGCTTTGCACATTCTTGGCATTCTCTCGATGAGCTTCAAGAGGTAGTCACCTGAAATGGTTTTCACTTCACAGGTGTGCCTTATCAGGGTTAATTAGTGGAATTTCTTGCTTTATCAATGGGGTTGGGACCATCAGTAGTGTTGTGCAGAAGTCAGGTTACTACACAGCCGACAGCCCTATTGGACAACTGTTAAAATTCGTATTATGGCAAGAACCAATCAGCTAACTAAAGAAAAACGAGTGGCCATCATTACTTTAAGAAATGAAGGTCAGTCAGTCCGGAAAATTGCAAAAACTTTAAACGTGTCCCCAAGTGGAGTCGCAAAAACCATCAAGCGCTACAACGAAACTGGCACACATGAGGACCGACCCAGGAAAGGAAGACCAAGAGTCACCTCTGCTTCTGAGGACAAGTTCATCCGAGTCACCAGCCTCAGAAATCACAAGTTAACAGCAGCTCAGATCAGAGACCAGATAAATGCCACACAGAGTTCTAGCAGCAGACCCATCTCTAGAACAACTGTTAAGAGGAGACTGCGCGAGACTCCACTGCTAAGGAGAGGCAACAAGCAGAAGAGATTTGTTTGGGCCAAGAAACACAAGGAATGGACATTAGACCAGTGGAAATCTGTGCTTTGGTCTGATGAGTCCAAATTTGAGATCTTTGGTTCCAACCGCCGTGTCTTTGTGAGATGCAGAAAAGGTGAATGGATGGATTCCACATGCCTGGTTCCCACTGTGAAGCATGGAGGAGGAGGTGTGATGGTGTGGGGGTGTTTTGCTGGTGACACTGTTGGGAATTTATTCAAAATTGAAGGCACACTGAACCAGCATGGCTACCACAGCATCCTGCAGCGACATGCCATCCCATCCGGTTTGCGTTTAGTTGGACGATCATTTATTTTTCAACAGGATTATGACCCCAAACACACCTCCAGGCTGTGTAAGGGCTATTTGACCAAGAAGGAGAGTGATGGAGTGCTGCGGCAGATGACCTGGCCTCCACAGTCACCGGACCTGAACCCAATGGAGATGGTTTGGGGTGAGCTGGACCGCAGAGTGAAGGCAAAGGGGCCAACAAGTGCTAAACACCTCTGGGAACTCCTTCAAGACTGTTGGAAAACCATTTCAGGTGACTAACTCTTGAAGCTCATCGAGAGAATGCCAAGAGTGTGCAAAGCAGTAATCAGGGCAAAGGGTGGCTATTTTGAAGAAACTAGAATATAAAACATGTTTTCAGTTATTTCACCTTTTTTTCTAAAGTACATAACTCCACATGTGTTCATTCATAGTTTTGATTCCTTCAGTGAGAATCTACAATGTAAATAGTCATGAAAATAAAGAAAACACATTGAATGAGAAGGTGTGTCCAAACTTTTGGCCTATACTGTATATATATATATATATATATATATATATATATGTATTCTTGCAAGTTTTGTAAGCGCTTTTTATCATCCACTTCAAACTGCCAAGTTGCTAGAAATCTATAAACTTAGCTGCCTAATCCTGAACGCTATGCCTAGTGTTTCTCTGCCAGAGCTATCTGTCAAGAAGAAAGCCTACTGTAGTAGGCTACCAGCTACCACACCATCTATAGATATTCATCCACAACAGAGCAAGAGTGGATGTTATTCTTTTCAATAACTTGAACATCTAATGTTAGACAGTTGAAACTTACCTGACTGTTCTGTTTGGCGAATAGGTGGTAATGCCATCCAAAAGCTTTATAATCCACTGTCAAGTCAGCAATTGTGTTCCGAGTCTGTAACGCTAGGCTACTATATAAATTTACTATGTCAATTTTGTTTTCCCTCCTCATACTCTTCCAGTATAACACGCTGCTCATCCGCCGTGAAACACGCTGTGTGTTTTTCCTTGTTGCTCATGTTTGTGATTGGTCAGCTGCCTCAGACTCCGCCCCTTATACGTGCGCAATCACGGCTCTTGATGAGGCAAACCTGGATCGACTGAGCGAGTTGATAACCAGCGTCGTGATACCGGTTATCCCCGATCACCATGATCTCCATTAGTGTAGCCGGTTAGGTCTGAGAGATCCAGGGAAAACTGAGCTTGCTTCGTGATACAGGCATCAGCTGTACTGCTACCGGTAGTACTAGCTAAGCTAGCTAATAAGTTAAGCTAATAAGCGCTGGAGCTTGATGACTGAGTCAAGGTTTGTTTTATTAGTAGTGGACTGGACTGGACACAGCAATCCCGGATTATTGGTTAGACTTTTGTTTGTTAGCACCGAGGCAGGGACCTCGCAGAGCACAGATCACAGACACATCACAGATTCGCCTGCGGAACAGGTAAGTTATGTGTTGTCATGCTAACGTTATCTGATGGTCTTGTTGGAATACCGGTAACTGTTAGCCTTATTGTAACCATGGTAACGTTAGCTAACGTTAACGTAGACGTCACTTGTTTTATGTTGTTGTGCAGCTTGTGTGGGCGGGCTAAGTTAGCTATGGGTCAGCCTATTGTTGACTGCCTGTTCACCTATTGTACTGTAACCCAGAATCATCATTAATAGTAATATGAGCGGAGCGATTGCGGAGCGGAGTGGAGCGGTATTTAGAGGAATTGGGGTGAGCGATTCGGTGCGGGGCGCAGGGGTGGTTGGAGCGGGGCGGTGCGAGCGAATTGCCGTTACTGAGTGAGTTTGGTGCGACTATTTCTTCCGCTCCGAACCGCTCACGTACTCTGTACCTCACTGAGCTAAAACTTCACATGCAGTTTCACAAACTGACTGAGCCAATCACTGACCTGCAGGACAGCAGCCAGCCATGCATGGGAAGGCAGATTTTAAACAGCTGTCAAAAATTCAGTTATTAAGACAAAAATCTGAAAATACACATATTGCATCTAGACAGCATGGAGATGTTGATCATTTGTTTTTAACAATGATTGATTTGCTCCATAAGTGACTCCAATTGTTCACATGAGAGCAGAATTCAAAATGCTGTCAAAAATTCAGTTTTTGAGATACAATTTTGAAATTTGCTACACATCATTTACCATGACTCTAGAATTTTGTCCATTTTTTTCATGAACATTGAAGATTTATTTAGCAAGAACTTGCAGGTATATGTTTACAGTACCATTTACAGTCAAACATTTTGATGCCTTGTAGGCTCAGTTTTTGATAAATCAAAAATCTGAGAAACAATGTTTGTGTAGGACAGTCGGAAGATGCTCTGTAGCAATTTTGGTGTCAATTGAGAAAAAATTGTGGGAGGAGATAGATTTAATAAGTTTTACAGTTTTTGAAAAAAAGAGTGATGGACTTCATAATTTGCAATAGGTTTGAGTGCACAAATGTTTCTTCAGTATTGGGGCTACAGTTTGATGAAAGTTGTGAAGTTGTAGCACATATGGTTGATTTGTTACGAATTTTCAAAGTTTTGAACTTTAGAGGCTTGCTGTAGCGCCACCATCAGGACTATTGGCTTGAGTTTGCAGCTGAGGTAATCTGGCATGGGACTAGACCTTTGTGCAAAGTTTGGTGATTTTTCACCCATGAGAAGTATGATTTCCTCGGAAGAAGAAGAAGAAGAAGAAGAAAGAACACCTGGGAATACAGTAGTGTCCTGGCAGCATAGGCAGCCCGGACCCTAACAAGGGGGCAGTCCACGCAGAAAACAAACCAAATCCAAAGATGTCTTCTTGTGCTCTTTAATGGTTTTAAGCATAGCCTGCAGAACAAATGCATAAACGTAGCGGCAAAAAGCGTTATTCGGTCTTACAGAAAGAGCCGTCTTTTCATAAATCAACAAGAGAGTCTGCAATGATTCACTTATTTTGAAGATAACAATGATCACCATTCAAGAGAGACAAGGAATATACAAAAACAGCCATACTACACAATACAGAGAGGATATGTACACAGTTTTGAAGGTACGTTTCATGCAAACTAAAGAATAGCAATAACAGAATTTCACATGAAACATCACACATGGAACATTAAACATACCGTAATGCACAGTAACTTATTTAAAAAGTGTAAATGCAATTTTTTTTTAAGACAGTGCAGCAGGTAAGGATCACCAGCTGCAAGCTCTAGTTTTGATTTTGGCCTCCCTCTGTTGACTATTTAAGCAATTTAGCACAATTATATAGGTCCAAACATACATAGACACACATTACTGGCATATTGAAAGGAAAGTTATTTTAGTGTGGATATCACATTCACATCATTTAACTATTCTGGACTAATAAATGCTTATATGAACTTAATAAATCCTGTTACTACCTGCTAAATGATGGAGACTGAGAAATATCTAGTAACATCAACATCAAAACCAACATCTTAAAATGCCCTTTCACACTCACAATAAATATCTGGTAATGCAGCAGTGGGCAGTGTATTCAGTGTATTTGTTTAGTTTACAGCTTAAACAAGAAAGCCAAAGAAGCCCTAATAAACGGAGGAGAGAATAAAATTGTGGTGTAGTCATGCATAAAGTTTTGTGCATGTTGTCTCTCTCTAACTTCACTCGCCTCTCGGAAAACAAATAATCCTGAAAAACAGACATTCGTACGGCAAACATCAGTGCTTTGTCGAAAACAGTTTTTGGATTCACTGCTAGTCCTTGCAGCATACTAGCTTCCCTGCCCGATGTAGATAGAGCAGAGGTAACACCAGACTGCTGGGCAGAGCAAACCAGAACCCAACTGATGTCAGCACACAAAGATCTCTAATGGTAATCAACGGTGAGCCGTACAAGCCAAAGCAAACCAGATAAGCTACAATCTGCACCAACTGCGCTCCAAGTATTGCCATGATAGTATACAATGCCCTCAGCTTTGATGGGTTGATCGACTCCCTGTTCCCTCCCACTTCCCGCATCCTTGGGCGAATCAGAGTGCGGAGAATGGCGAGGCTGCAGAAAAAGGTGACAACAAAGAAAAGGCCAAGGATGCTGAAAAGGGGGATAAGGAGGATTTCGGGACGGGAGAACTCTGATACACCTATCCAGCCAAAGCTAAGCAGCCACACACACACAATGCTGAAATTTCTGATCCTGACCCCACCCGCTTTTCTCAGGCTCAGGTAGGTGATGGGGTGCACGACTGCCAGGTAGCGCTCTATGCAGGTCAGACAATGAAAGAGTGTCTGTCCAGGAAAGACGGTGTATAACATCTTATACCCCGCTGATATCATCCCCATCTGTTTCACGTAGAGGCCACAACAGTACAAGACACACCCTAAGGTACCGATCAGCTCCATGACGACCATGTGGTAGGTGAAGACGTCGGAGTGGCTTGATGCTGTTGCTGCAGAGACGGAGCACTGTTGCCTCCATTGTTGCAGACCCAGATAGAGGATGAAGATGAAGAGAGGGACGAGGAGGACAAGGGTGAAACTGAAGGCGGTGAAGATGATAGAGGTAACTGAGGATTCTAAGCACAGTTCGTAGATGAAGGGAGAGGGACCGACAAGGGAAACATTAGAGGAGGTAGAGCTGTTGACAGACATGTTTAAAGGCCTGTTGAGGAAGAGGAGGAGGAGGAGGAGAAGGAGAGAGAGGGAGAGAGTGGCACAAGAGATGTAGAGAGAAGAAGGAGAACAACAATTTTATGTCTATGTTTCAGTAACTGAAGAGAGTCACAGGGTGAAATATGCAAAACAATTATCAACCTGAGCATCATTATCAAAATTATAGAATAAATATATATATATATATATATGTACAGAGAGAGCGAGAGAGAGAGAGAGTACTGAATATAGAAAAGGTTTGATAACCCCTTGTTGAGAGAGTCTGAATGAGAAGCACTCAGCTAAAAAAAGGAAAAGAGCGTAAATGTGGATCAGGGATCGAAAGCTGGTTATCCACTGTGTGTTTAAAATAAAAAGATGAAGACCAGGCACAACAAGACTGTGTTTGTCCTCTGTCAGTCAAATTAAATACATTAAAGTTAAGTTAAAAGTTAAAGTTCAAATGAGTATTGGCTCTTTTTTTTCTGGTTTGTTTTTAAATTCAGCCATTGCTTGATATGTTGAAAACAGGAAAAGAAACTAACCTTTTTCCAGCAGTGTTTCTTTCTGATAGCCTTTTCTGGTGTCTGCAAAGTCACTGGCCGTGGTGCACAGGTGCTCTGTCAGGATACACAGCTGTCGTTGAACACACTGGTTCTTTGCATGTTGCAAAGCCCAAAGGGATTCATGATTTTTTAATTTATTTATTTAACTTCATGCTGTATGGAAATGATCTCGCCACTTCAGCGAGCTCAGACTGCAGGATCCGCCGCACGAGCTTCCCACAATCCAATGTAATGAGTATGGCCTATGAAAAGATCCCACACTTACAATGCATTAAAAAAACAATGGACTCATCTTTTCCAACCTTTCATGGAGCCGTTGCTTTCCAGTCATTCCACTGAGATATCATCCTGATGTCACGCGTGTAAATGCCACAGCAGAAGAAGCTGCACCTAACTTCACATCACTTAGCTGTAACCTAACTAAGCCTAATATGAGTTTAGTCCATCAGTTTCATATTGCACCATTTCTCACAGTTTCTTTGGATCATGAATACATTAAGTAAGCAATCAGTCATTATGGGTCATTATTAACACTGCAGAGAGAGATAGCAATTATAAGCACATCACAAACAGTAGATGTAAGGTTGTCAAAAACTCTGTTAGTGAAGGAAAAAAGGAAAGCACTTTGCTCACTTTGCCCAAATTTTATTAGAGACATTGTTTCACAGCTGAACTGAATCTTCGTAAGGTAAAAAATGAATTAAAACAACGGAAACCACACCCAGTATTTATACATCATCACCCCAATAGTCTGACAAGCTCTGCGATGGCAGTCCATCCAAGATAACATCCAAATATCAATTGACAATAGACAAAAATAGGAAAGCATGATACAGTAATTATTTGATGTGCACTGTTACATATACCACAATCAACATCACCTGCTTTCACAAAAATCTTTTATTATTACATAAGAGGCAAACTTCAATTCAGGTATAGATACTGAGTCAATAGACAAACTAATAACTAATTTAAATGATCACAGAAATGTGACTCACCTGTTTAGTTTATAAAATTATATGTGTCAGGATCTAGAAATATAAACTAAATCTACATTGCTTTGAGAGAACCCTCATAATATTATCAACATTGTCATTTAGAGGAAATATTGTATATCATACTTAGGCCAGTCAATGTAGCCCAAAAAAAAAAAAAAAAAAAAAAAAAAATCCAAAAGAAATGTCTCATAGTTTTTATTGGTCCTGATACCCTCCTGAATCATATACTAAAAGTCTTAAGCTGTACATGGAGTGGAACATTTTTTTTTTTTTTTTTTTTTTTCGAGACTGTGTTCTTATTCTATTGGGAAATGTTTCTCTGCATTGTCTAGCTCCATGCAGAATCAGCAGCAGACCAGTGTTCCTCAATCTGGAAAGGACTGAGTGACTCCGAGTGCATGCTGGTTTAACCCTGGTCATGCAGCCCTTTTTACTCCTGTTCCATCTTGAGTCAGCTTACTTGTTGCAGAGGGATTGTTAAAAAAAAAAAAAAAAAAAAAAAAAAAAAAAAATATATATATATATATATATATATATAGGATATAGGTTTGTTCTTTATCCATGGGTTGATCCTAATAAACACTATATTCAAACTCAAAGACACTCACAGGTGTCAGTTTGTGAATGTGAGTGTGAAAACGTGAATAATGAGATACTTGTTGTAAAGTGCCTTGAGTAGTCATTCGACCAGAAAAGCACTGTACAAAAGCAGTGCATTTACCCTTTTTCACCAGCACACTCAGCCCAAAGCTTTACGGTCACTCAGGGCTTCGCTGTCTCATCAGGCCTTGGACCGGATGCTTGGAAGCCACAAGAGGTAAAAAGGGGGCAGTCCACGCAGAAAACAAACCAAATCCAAAGATGTCTTCTTGTGCTCTTTAATGGTTTTAAGCATAGCCCGCAGAACAAATGCAAAAAAGTGGCAACAAGCGTTATTCGGTCTTACAGAAAGAGCCATCTTTTCATAAATCAACAAGAGAGTCTGCAATGATTCACTTATTTTGAAGAGTACAGTAATAACCATTCAAGAGAGACAAGGAATATACAAAAACAGCCATACTACACAATACAGAGAGGATATGTACACAGTTTTGAAGGTACGTTACATGTAAACTAAAGAATAGCACTAACAGAATTTCACATGAAACAACACACATGGAACATGAAACATACCATAATGCATAGTCACTTAGGTAACATTTACAATAAGAATACAACAATTAACATTAGTTAATGCCGTAATAAACATTAAGTAACGATAATAAACATTAAGTAACAGTTAACTAACCGTTAAGTAATGTGTCTAAGAATCATTTAGTAATGCTGTTCATGCTAAGGTATTAATTTATATGTTATTTAAGGGTTATTGCAGATATTATTAACATAAGTAAATGCCATAATAGTAATTAACTAACAGTTAATTAGCCATTACGGCATTAGCTATCTTTAACTAACGTTAATTGTTGTACTCTTATTGTAAAGTGTTACCGTAACTTATTTCAAAGGTGTAAATGGGATTTTTTTTTAAGACAGTGCAGCAGGTAAGGATCACCAGCTGCAAGCTCTGGATGTTGTTTGGATTTTGGCCTCCCTCTGTTGACTATTTAAGCAATTTAGCACAATTATATAGGTCCAAACATACATAGACACACATTACTGGCCTAGTGAAAGGAAAGTTATTTTAGTGTGGACATCACATTCACATCATTTAACTATTCTGGACTAATAAATGCTTATATGAACTTAATAAATCCTGTTACTACATGATAAATGATGGAGACTGAGAAATATCTAGTAACATCAACATCAAAACCAACATGTTAAAATGCCCTTTCACACTCACAATAAATATCTGGTGATGCAGCAGTGGGCAGTGTATTCAACATATTTATTTAGTTTACAGCTTAAACAAGAAAGCCAAAGAAGCCCTAATAAACGGCTTCGCCAAAGAGGAAAGAATAAAATTGTGCTGTAGTCATGTATAAAATTTTGTGCATGTTGTCTCTCTCTAACTTCACTTGCTTCTCGGAAAACAAATCTTGAAAAACAGACATTCGTACGGCAAACATTATCAGTGTTTTGTCGAAAACAGTATTTGGATTCACTGCTAGTCCTTGCAGCATACTAGCTTCCCTGCCCGATGTAGATAGAGCAGAGGTAACACCAGACTGCTGGGCAGACCGAACCAGAACCCAACTGATGTCAGCACACAAAGATCTCTAACGGCAATCAACGGTGAGCGGTACATGCCAAAGCAAACCAGAGAACCAACAATCTGCACCAACTGCACTCCAAGTATTGCCATGATAGTATACAATGCCCTCAGCTTTG
Organism: Myripristis murdjan; assembly: GCF_902150065.1. Taxonomy (NCBI): domain Eukaryota; kingdom Metazoa; phylum Chordata; class Actinopteri; order Holocentriformes; family Holocentridae; genus Myripristis; species Myripristis murdjan. The sequence continues at coordinate 9,554,049 of NC_043997.1, forward strand.
ATGGGCTGATCGACTCCCTGTTCCCTCCCACTTCTCGCATCCTCGGGCGAATCAGAGTGCGGAGAATGGCGAGGCTGCAGAAAAAGGTGACAACGAAGAAAAGGGCAAGGATGCTGAAAAGGAGGATGAGGAGGATTTTGGGATGGGAGAACTCTGATACACCCATCCAGCCAAAGCTAAGCAGCCACACACACACAATGCTGAAATTTCTGATCCTGACCCCACCCGCTTTTCTCAGGCTCAGGTAGGTGATGGGGTGCACGACTGCCAGGTAGCGCTCTATGCAGGTCAGACAATGAAAGAGTGTCTGTCCAGGAAAGACGATGGATAAGATCTTATACCCCACTGATATCATCCCCATTTGTTTCATATAGAGGCCACAACAGTACAAGACACACCCTAAGGTACCGATCAGCTCCATGAAGATCATGTGGTAGGTGAAGACGTCGGAGTGGCTTGATGCTGTTGCTGCAGAGACGGAGCGCTGCCGCCTCCATCGTTGCAGACCCAGGTAGAGGATGAAGATGAAGAGAGGGACGAGGAGGACACGGGTGAAACTGAAGGCGGTGAAGATGATAGAGCTAACTGAGTATTCTAAGCACAGTTCGTTGATGGAGTGAGAGGGAACGACAAGGGAAACATTGGAGGAGGAGGAGGAGTTGTTGACAGACATGTTTAAAGGCCTGTTGAGGAAGAGGAGGAGAAGAAGGAGAGAGAGAGAGAGAGTGGCACAAGAGATGTAGAGAGAAAAAGGAGAACAACAATTTTATGTTTATGTTTCAGTAATTGAAGAGAGTCACAGGGTGAAATATGCAAAACAATTATCAACCTGAGCATCTCCTGGGGCAAAACAAGGAACCTAACGCAGGAGGATAAAGATTAAACTAAATTCTTTACAGTTTAATCTTTATCTTCAGGCGTGTTTCTTGCGTTAGGTTCCTTGTTTTAGCCATTTTTGTGTCTGAAGAACTTTCAAATGTGCTGGCTTTATATAGACATGAAGCTTGGCAACAAAAATTGTTTCTTTTAATAAAAAGAACGACCTTCATCACTGGTACCAAAATGACCCAATACTCAAAATTTCTTATGTATTTTTATGGAACCAATCAATTTGAAGTTTTTAATGGCTTTTTTAGGATTTGTTTAGTATTTTGGCTGTGACTGTACTAAAAGAAATTGCACTTGAAGACCTAAGAGTGATTTGTTAATGCAATATTTCACAAATGCACGGGCTGTCCGAAAACTTTTTTCCACCACTGTATTACACAACACACAATCTGAAAAATGGAGGAAGCCAGATTAAAAATTATTGTTTCATTATGTTGTCACATTAGCTCAGAAATGACTGTATTTCTAAAGGAAACTTAAGAAAGCAAAAATCCCACGCCAAGTTCTTGTCAACTTTTACAAAGGAGCGATTGAAAGCATCCTGACTGGAAACATCACAAACTGGCATGGGATGTGCATGGCCCAGGACAGGAAGACTCTGCAACGAGTGATTAAAACTGCCTAAAACATCATTGGTACCCATCCACGAAGCACCAGTGATATCGGTGCTTGGTGCAGAGCCAAAAGGCTACTAAAACACAACACCCACCCCAGCCACAGCCTGTAGTATCCGCTGCCGTACCACCAGACTACAGTGCAGCTTCTTCCCTCAGGCTGTGAGACTACTAAATGCACCATCTGCACTAGGGATGTACCTGAACCGGAAGTCAGAAGTACACAAATAATGCTTTGATCCCAAATTGTGTTTCTGTCCGAAGTTCCTCCTCATTATTCGGGAGCGTTTTTCTAAAGAGAAAAAAAACGTTTGGATGCGTGTTTTGAGCATGATTTTGAGCCAATTACAAGAGATTAAAACAAAATGTAACAAAAAACATGTTGGTGCGTGTTTTCAGTCAATCACATCCATCTGAGACACTGCCACACTTTGGTTTTGGTAAGAGCCCTCAGGCTCCGTCCCTCCCCTCATCACAGAGGAGCAGCAGCACAGAACACTGGCAGGCAGCACTGCAGCAACACAAAAAGCATTTTGTCATAGACAATAACGGGAAAAGAAGCGGCTATAAAACGGTGGATACATTTTTTTGAGTGTCACAACTCCCACGAAACGACTGCCACCCAATGCCGGCCGCGGCACCAGTCGACATCAGGCGGGCCGGCTGCTGCACCGGCACCGCGCCCACCCGGTCAGGTCTGCTGGATCTGACAGGTGAGTGGCGCACACAGACTGCCATATATACCTTTCATTATAAATCAACTTTTGTTCATAGGCGGCTGCAGCAGCACAACGGACAATGTCACAGACAACACAGTTGATTATTGACTGCGCAATGCGGCCATTCGCCGGTAATCGCGACATCAGGCGAGCCTACCTACTGGTTTACATATGCAGGTACAATACAGGTGTATTTGCTTAGACCCCTAATATGAGACGAGGGCGTTTTTTCAGGGTATTTTCAATGGAAAAAATATCATCTTATATTCGGATGAATATGGTATTTTATTCCCGTTCTAGTTAGCCGAGAGCTAAACCGGAAGTTAGCCGGCTACCTCGGCGGAAGTCTCTAGTGCGCCCACTTCCGGTTTCTTCCCAAATCCGAATAACGAATCCGAAGTTTTTTTTAAAAGCCCGAATCTGAACCGGAATACAAATAGTGCAGTGGCTGTACACCCCTAATCTGCACTCCTCCATGCTTAATAATTCTATTTTTTCACACAAACAAATAATCAATCAAGAGGGAACCACATTTTAATTTCATTATACAACCTGTTGTATAGTGACCAATAAACTTCCTTGTATCCTTGTAAAAAGACAAAATTAAAGAAGGGACTGTGGCTATGTTTCTCTATGTTTCGTCATGTTTTTGGTATAAAATGAAGAAAATATCAGGCTAGTGAAAAATATCAACAAAACCCCTCCCTTATCAAACACAAAATACAGATAGGAAGAAATCTGTAAAGAAAAGTTTATTTAAGTGCTACTGAAATGAGGATTTTAGTATTTGATTCAGGAATGTATTAGGACTAGTTATGGGTCGTTGGCGAACGAGTCGATTCTTTTGAACGGCTCTTTGAAGGGAACGACTGAACCGGCTCTTTGAAATGAACAAGCCAGTTCCCAATTTCTTTGTTTTTTGCTTTAATTCACTCTGTAGAAGAAGTCATAAAACATGGGACTGCAGTATTATTTCAGAGCTGCCTTTTTTTATTTATTTTTTTTTTTTTTACACTTTGTTTTATTGCTTACAGAAAGTAAGCTAAGTCAAGGAGCTGATCTCCTGTTTTGGTCAAAGCAGCTCAGGTGTACAACATTAGTATTATTATTGTGAGTTTACAGTCCAAAATGTTCTTAAAATTTGCACTGATATTGTTCTATTCTAATATTTGAAGTTGAAATCTTGTTTAGCTTTATAAAAGTATTGGATAGTGTTACATATTTTTATAATCTCCTTGTTTTCTCATTTGATACGCGATATGAATTTCTAAAGAAAGACTAAAATTTGCACTACATATTGCAAGGTTTGTTCTTGTTCTATTTTGCACTAAAAGTAAAAGCTGTTTTACATGGCAATTTATTGTACCCTGCGTAGCTTTTTTAGCTAAGGGTAAATCCAAAATAGTGATCTTATTGTCAAAGCAGAGGGATGTGGCGCCACGCCACCCTGTGGAATGTTTACAAATGTCCACACAGACCATTGCTAAATGAAATTATCATTATTTCAGGATAATTCAAACTCAGATATCCCACCAACAGAATATATATGGGATGTCTAAGTTTGAATGATTCTGATCGAAATATTAACCCACACCTTCTTAGCATCCAGTACAGTCTGATACCACCCTGTTAGTCTCATGTGGAATGTTTAGGTCTTAACGGGTTAAAAATAAATAAATATGAAAATGAGCCAGTCTTTTGAACGGCTCTTTGAAAGGAACGGATCCTCCAGATCCGGCTCCCTTCAAAGATCCATAAATCCCATCTCTAATTAGGACCAATAAAAACTATGAGACATTTCTGTTGCAATTTTTTTTGTTTGTTGGGCTAGATTAACTGGCCTATGTTCACTGTTTTGGAGAATTCCACGACAGATTACAACCCAAAGCCTGTGGCCATAGGTGAGAATCGGAACAAAGATTGACAGATTGATAAACTGGCATATTTGCTTTGTGACTCCGCTGTCTCTTCTCCACAGTCTGACACATTACTTTGGCTGACATACACTGCATTCACTCGATTAATTTCTCACAATCCTTATCCTTACTCAAGAATAGGACCCTGAGATGCCTGAAGTCCTCCACTTGGAGCAGATGAACCACCTCACCTGGGTGGGCCAGGCCATTTTTTTTTTAAATTTTTTTCTTCCTGGAAGTGAACCATGGCTTGAGATTTGGAGGTGCTGATCCTCATACTAAATGTTTCACACATTGCAAACCACCCAAGCTCACACCAGAGGTCATTATCTGATGAAGAAGCAAAACAACATCATCTGCAAACAGCAGAGATGCCACCTGTTTGACTTGTGCATGGACAATACAAATGAAAGCAACCTTTTTTAAAGTTTGATCTCCATTTTGAACATATTTGACTACGTCAAAAATGTACAGGGACTGAATCTCAGCAGCACCTCTCCTTAGTAGCTTGTAGCCAATGTTGTATGTCCATCAGCTGTATGCCCAAGGCTCATGTAGATGCACATTGTGTGAAGTAGAGCCTGTACAACTTGATTTGCTTTATAACATGATTTCATTTATATCCTGAATTCCATTTATGTATTGGATCTTTGTGAGGTCAGCTTAAACATAATTGGCCAATACTACATAGTTGTGTGTGGAGGGTTGGTCGTCTTTTTCATGCAATAAGTAAAATGTACTCAGTCAGTTGCACGCTGCAATTCAAATAATATGGTCAGGTTTAAAGAAATAGAAGCTCAGTCAACACGTAGTTTCCAAAGTTGCTTTATTTAAATCGTTTATTTAGACCATACAGGCACTTGCTCAGATTATCAGGAATAACTGACTGAATGACTTTGTTCTGGTGAAATCATTATGATGGAGGATGGCTTAAAAAGTAAGAAAGAAAACATTTTTTTATCACTGACTTCAGGCTAAATCTAATGTCGTAATGTCCTCAATTTTATGTTATGTAATGCATGCACTCTTGTACAGTTTAGTGTTATCCTTCCTAGTTTAGTCAAGTATAATATGTTCTACTCTAATCTAATCCAGTCTTTGTACTCATTCATTGTTGTAGGTGCAACATGGTAGTTTCCTTGCTCTATGTAGAAACAACAATTGTAACACCAGATTGCCCGGCAGACCAAACCAGACTGAAGAGATGAATGCTATACAACCATCTTCATAGCTCACTGATGATGGTGTGGAATGCCCTCCTTTTTAAGTGGTCAACTCTTTCCCCATCTCCGCCCATTCCTCCTGGCTTTGGGTGAATGAGAACGCAGAGAACAGAGATGCTGCAGAAACATATGAGGATCAAGAAGAAGATAAAGAAGCATAAAATTGGAATGGTGGGTAAATTGGGAAGGGACAGTGCTGTTAAACCCACCCATCCGCCACCCTGCAGCCAAATGCACTCAATGCTGATATTTCTGACACTGAGCCAACGCTCCTTTCTCAGGCTCAGATAGATGATGGGGTGAACCACTGCCAGGTAGCGATCAATGCAGGTCAGGCTGTGAAAGAGCAGCTCCCCAGACATGATCATGGAGTAAATGTAGACCCCCACCATCATCATCTTTGGGAGACCGATACAGACACCAGAACAGTAGAAACCAGACCCCAGGACACCAATCATCTCCATAGCAATAATGTTATAGGTGAAGAGGTCCGACCATCTTGCCGCTTTTCTTGCTTTGTACCTTCTCACGGCTTGCTTTTGTGCCCCTCTCAGGATTTATGTCAATGCAGCTTCTGATAAACAATAGAGAAAGACAAAAATATTTTTCTTTCTAGTGATATCGGTCTATGAATGCGACATGTCAGATAAGAGCATGTTCAGTACAAGTAGTAATGCAGAATGTTGAACCGTGTTAAAAAGGAGTATCAGCCATAACAATATTAATAGACGCAGTAGTTATGTTTGTAGTTGCTGTTCTTGTGTCAGAGACACCATTGGCTATCACAACAGGTTATTGGACAATGGTGTTGTGTAAAGAAAAGTCAATCAAGTCAAGCACTGTGGTACAGTATATGTGAAAAAGAAGCTACCTCTGAATGACTTCCAGCGTTCACACTGCATCATGCTGATAGTGTAGGTTGAAGTTGTATTAGGAGGAGAAGACTACAGCAAGCCAAAGCACAAAGGACATTCCTTCACATAGCACCGCTTTTTCTATACTCAACATCTAACGCTGGTTTGACTGCGTCATTGAACCTAAGAAAAAGATTACAAGTTAGAAACAGTGAACAGAAATCACAAAAATAATGCAATCAATCTCTTCTGAAGTATGGTAAGTCAGTTACTTAAAATTTGAGTTTGACAATTAAAAAAGAACATGTTTGACCAGGACAATACAATAGTTGTACTATAAGATAGGATATAACAGTCAGTATAACAGTTGGTTTGTGTGTTTTTTTTTTTTTTTGCTTTGTGAGATATTAGAAATTATATTTATTTCCAGCCAAATTTATTATAAAACTGGCCTTAATGACAAATGCACTTAAATATTCAGTTGGCATTGGCCAAGTTTGTTTGTTGTATAGAGCACAATTACTTAAGAGGTAAGAGGCTAGTAAGAGGGCATCCTGTAAAATGTACAAGGGGGATACGGTGGTCAGTACCCTCTGTTATGCAGATGACTTGGTCATCCTCGCGGAATCTGAGAAAGATCTCCAAATTCTTTTGAACATTGTTTATTGCAACAAATGGAGAATGAAGATTAACAATGATAAAACAAAGATTATCCATTTTAGGGATAAAAGAGAGCCACAGTCCAAATTCATTTTTCAATGTGGCTCTACCCCTTTAGTTTACACCGATAGTTATAAATATTTAGGACTTACATTAGATCAACACCTATCCTTTGAGGAAGGGACTAAAATCTTGGCAGATTCCGCGGGGAGGGCCCTAGGAGCTGTCCTTAACAAAATCAAATTCTGTCAGGACCTTGGGTTCAAAACCTACATGCAGCTCTTTAACTTTTTGTCTGCCCCGTTTCTGATTATGCTGCTGGAGTCTGGGGGTACAGTAAATATGTCAAAAGGGATGTGACACAGGACAGAGCAATGCGCTGTTTCTTAGGGGTGCATAAACTGGCCCCTAAGCTTGCTGTGAGAGGTGACATGGGGTGGGAGCCACCTGAGGTGCGGCATAAGGGTGACATGGTGAGGTTATGGAATAGACTAATTGCCATGCCCGAGTCTAGACTTACTAAACAGATTTTCCTATGGGATTTCTCTACAGGTAGATCCTGGACCAAGGAGCTGGAAAGTGTTTTTGATGAAGCTGGCTTACAACACATATTTAGAAACAAATTGAGGTGTAGCGTTAGGCAAATTAAATCTATATTGTCTGATAGCTACAAACAGAAATGGGCTGAAGAAATATGGAGAAAACCAAAGCTAAGAACCTATTGTCTGATAAAAACCAGCTACCAGTCTGAACCCTATGTCACCCTTAACCTGACCAGAAACCAGTGGTCTGTCTGTGCCCAGTTCCAGTGTGGCATTTTGCCCCTGGGTCTGGAAACAGGTCGCTTCCATTCTATCCCGGAAGAGGAGAAAATATGTTGCTTATGTGACCTACATGAGGTTGAAAATGAAATGCATTTTCTGTTTTATTGTCCATTGTACCATGCTCTTAGACTCAATCTCTTTTGTAAGGTTTCTGGATGTGATCTACTCTCCGATGAATCAATGTTGTTATATTTCTTTACTAAAGAAGTGTTCCCACTTGCTAAGTATCTGTCAGACGCATTTCAGCTACACAAGTCTACTCTTTATGTTGTGAGGTAGTGTGCCTTTATATTTAATGCAACTTGTTTTGTTTTGCCATCTTGTTTCCTTCTGACTTTGTATTTATCTTTTTTCCTTTTTTGCAGTGTCCTGTAAGCCCCTAGGGCTGGGCACCATTGATGGTGCATGACACTCTCTGAGAAAAATAAAAACTAAACTAAACTAAACTAAACTGTGCATGTGCAACCTTTACTTAACAAACTGATTTAGCAAACTATGAGTATAGCTGTCAATATTTTATTCACATTCAAAATCAGATACTGTACTTACCAGCCACAATCAAGCGTGGTGTGTCAGGCAGTGTGACAGTCAACTGGCTGGTGTGGCAGACACCTTAAGAAAAAAAAGCAAAAAAAAAAAAAAAAAAAAAAAAAAGAATTATTAGATCTTGCATACATGTTGATTGACAATGAATGGACTGGAATTTTAGAATAATGGAAAAGAACTTATGTAAAGAAAAAAGAAAATGTCTAACTATAATATTGTTAAAACAGTCACTGAAACAAAGATAATCTTGCATCAATTCGGATGATGAGGGCATCCAATGGCTCCTTGAAGTGTACTAGTTGCTACATTATCTTCCAGCAAAAGCAACGGTGTTTTTTTAATGCTGATATAATTTGAGACAAAATGCTGACATGTTCTAATTTTAGCTAGCTTGCAAAAACGAAACTTTGTTTTGTTCTAACACTGTTCTAAAAGGCAGAAAATTCAACTGGAGAAATCCTCAAATCCTCTACCTAAATCAGAAAAAAAAAAAAAAAAAATGGTGAATTAATGCTAACTTACTCCGTGGAGGACATCAGGCAGCTCCGGACATCCGTGACAAAAGGCTGAGCAAGTTGTCCTGTGACTGTGCCTTCATGGTGACAGAGACTGGCTGGCAGACTTGCACCAAAGTTGAAATCAGCAAAAATAAAAAGCAAGTGCAAAAAACAACTTTTACCAGATAGTGAAACAGTCTTGCTATGTCGGTTGATTTTCAAATTCTAGTTCCCATACGTTTCATCTTCCCATGATGCTCAGCTGTTTACAGTATAATCTTGTAAAAAATGGCATTCTCTTAAAATGCTGTAATTTGCTGTAATCGTAATTTTTTCTCCCAGATTGCATTGCAGTAATACAGTATGATACTGTATGACAGTAATACAGTAATATACTGTTCAGATTTCACTGTAAATTTACATCAGTCTTACAGTGTAGCTGAAATGATCTGAGCAATAAAAAATGTGGTCCTTTTGGTAAACTTTGCTCTACAACAAGTTGCTAAAAACAAAAAAGTAACGTAGAACCTCATACAAACTAATTTTATATGACTTACAATACATTTAAAAGCTTTCATGCTCACTGAAAAAGACAATGAAATTGATGTTTTTTTTTTCTTTTTCTTTCAAGAATCCATTTATTTGTGTTTTTAGGGAACAGATCTTAGAAACTTTGTTTGGAAGTTTAGGAAGCTGTAAGTCAAACACAAATAAAGAGTCATTCCATGAGAATGGTTAGAATTGGACTTGGATATTTTCACATTTTTTCCCAAAATGTATTATTTCTATGTATATCCCAAATCATTAAGGATATATTTAACTATCAGAAAAACACATTTTCCCACCTCAGGCATAATTTTTTTTTTTATTATTATTATTGATCATTATTTCAAGATGTGGTCACTGTAATTCTTCAACCCCGTTATGAACAATATGGAGGCTCTCTGAATATTATCATAAAATGTATTTTTAAAGAAATCAATATTTTCACATTAATTAGATGTCCCCCATACTAATTCAATAATTTCAAATAGAAAATGACATAAAATCACACATTTTTGCTCTCTTAAATCCTGAAATGTAAGTAATAAGAGAAAGTACTCTTGTCATTTTTCATCAAAAATTTAGTTTAACTGAATAATTGTAATCAAAATCAGTGATCATATGATAGCTCTCAATTTTTTTAGACAAAAGCCAACAAACATTAAATTATTTTTTCAACATTTTTAGATAACAATATATGAAAATGTAGGTGTGACGGGGTTGAGATTAGCATAACAGGGTTGAAGATGGTAACGGGGTTGAAGGGACAAATACAGCTTTACATATAAATAGTTGTTTACTCTCAAATTCAATGTATAGGACTTTCCGTTAGCATTATATTTCATTTTGTAACCATAGGAAGGACTCCACATACAAACTGCAGTTGAATTGCATTTTATTAATCTAAAGTAAAAACAACCACAACTATTAACAACTAACAGTCAAACATTGTATTGTATTTTTCAGTGAATTTAGAAGGTATCCTGGATGCCTCTTAAGTTTGTATACGGAATATGAGTCTTGTTTTCCTCTTCCAGGTAATTAATATATGAACAAGCACACCAGTGAAATAGAAAATAAAATCATTACCATAGAATATTTTAGACAGCTGTCATAGTTTAAATCTAAAGTGAAAAACTATATAAGTACATCAGTAACAAAGCCATTAAAGATACCGACCTTGCTAAGATTTTTCTCTGCTCTTCCTTCCCTTGTGCTTCCAGAGCCACTGGACTGATGTCAATGGGCACAAATATATTTTAATGCAAGTGTGTGTTGTTTTTTGCACTTATGCGTGTGAAGGAGACATAAGAGCAGGTCAGTGGTTATTTTTGCATGTTGCAAAACAATTTCTCGCTCATTTATTTTGGTGATACTTTGTAGATCCCTGTTGGGGCACAGTGCCAACTGCATGACAGCAGCATTGCTAGGGATCCAGCATCTTGCTCAAGGGCACTTCAGCAGACACTTCAGCTCCCTGCCAACACGGAGCTTGAACCACTGGGTCACTCAGAATGCTTAGAACACTCCCTGAATAATCCTAATCTTCTCTGCATCATTTCGATCCATGTAAAAACATAATTACGAAGACAATAAATCCAGAATACACACATACACACACACTTCTGTTTGAGAATTCTTACCACATGCCTGTACCTGCTGAAACTTTCAGCAGACTCACCTGTCATTTTGGGATTATGGATTTTCTTCTCATAGTCACAGCAAATATGAACAATCATAGAAACTGAATCATGCTTATTGTCACTTGTAAGTATGGCAATTTATCTTATTCACAGAGGATTAAGTAACAGGTCTGTTATTTCTCAGTCAGAGCTGTATTAAAATGCTGATAGTCATCCTTTATAATGATGTTTATAAAACACCTCCTTGCTAAATTTAGAGAGAACAAATTTAGCATTTTGCTGCAGCGTTTGATCGCACTTTATTTTATATTACACCAATAAGATGTAATAAGCTGTATGTTGTATGAAAATAGACAAAAACTACAAATAATATGTTATTTGCTCGGCAGTAAACAAACAGATTAATACTCATATTAGACACATATTGGACTAAAATCTACAATAGTTAGACACTATTTATGCAGAGTGCAGGTTATTAGGTCATATTAATATACTGTAAATGTTAAGTATGACCCAGCATAATTTTTTGACCTCTCTTTGTTTGTTTCTTCAGTTGTTTGTTAATGAGCATGAGATTTCAAAAAGGTCTGGGATTTGCATGAAACTTTGTGGGGTCGTTGGTCATGGGACAAAGAAGCCAAAAGTGGGGTGTAACAGTGGATATGGCCTCACATATATATACATACATGCAGGGGCGGACTGGGACAAAAAATCAGCCCGGGCATTTTGGACCAGACCGGCCCACCACATTCGATCACACACACCTTTCCGGTCTTTTTGCTCTCTTAAATGTGTATACCAACTGTACAACTCTTTAAAGCCATAATGCCATGCAATTAGTTAGCTGTCATCAGCACTGTTGGGCACGTTACTTTGAAAAAGTAATTAATTATAGTTACTAGTTACTTCTACTAAAAAGTAACTGAGTTACATCATTGTCAAAGTAATTAATTACCAGGAAAATCAACTATTTCGTCACTTTTTAAAAAATTGTTCAAATATGCGCCTCACAATAAGAAGGTCCTGGGTTCGATTCCCACCCAAGGTCCTTTTTGTGTGGAGTTTGCATGTTCTCCCCGTGTCTGCGTGGGTTTCCTCTGGGCACTCCGGTTTCCTCCCACCGTCCAAAGACATGCAGGTTAGGTGAATTGGAGAAGCTAAATTGCCCCTGTGTGTGAATGTCAGTGTTTGTCTGTCTGCCCTGCGATGGACTGGCGACCTGTCCAGGGTGTTTCACTGCCTTCGCCCTATGAGCGCTGGGATAGGCTCCAGCACCCTAGTGAGGATAAGCGGTTTAGAAGATGAATGAATGAATGAATGTTCAAATATGTCAAATTACTTGGCTGCCAAAGGTCATACTGGCCTATAGTACTATAGTGGAACAATAAAATACAATAGATGAATTGGAACTTATTTATTCTATTGAACAGGCCCAAACTGGCCAATGCCTTTTGGGCATCTAGTTCAGGTTAGTAAGTGCAGGTGCCAATGGAAAATGAGCCCAGACTGCAATAATAATAACAATAATAGTAATGATAATAATAATTTAGCACCTGGGTTACAAAACAAATTCACAAAGAGTACAGAAATGAAAATTACAGAAACCCTAAATGCCAGTGTGTGTGTCATCTAGCCAATGACAGGCAGAATAATAAGAATCACTTCACTCTCATGGTTAACAACAAAGTGAGGTACTAAAGTAAAAATGCACCCTTGTCTGGGGGAATTGAACCCCTGAACTCCAGCATGGAAGATGAAGACACTATTCGCTCTGCCATAGGGATTATATCCCTTTTGCATAGCTTTGGCTCACACTTTGTTCATGCTGATAAATTACGAAAAACTCCGAAAGCGAAAAAGTCCGATCGGTTTGAAATTTGACAGCCGCTTTTTTTTCTCGCAGTTTCTCTGCGCCACCTTTGCGTTTCCTCTCCATCTCAGTAGATCCTATGAGATAACGTTCGACTCGCGTTGCACTGCACACCGGCTCACCTAGCCACAGGCTCGTGATCTGATTGGGCCAGCCCCGTGTCAGTGAAGAAAAATAACCAATGGGCCACAGAGCAGCGTGTCTCAAGGGCCGGCCCGGTGCTTAGTAAACAAACTATTGCAATGACTTTATCTGCCGAAATCATTATGCAGGCGGGACCAAACTACGCAAAAGGGGTTATTTAGCAATGTGATTGGGCCAGCCCAGTGTCAATCGGGCCGCTGATCTACTGGTTGTATGGGCAAGTCAGCTATTTAAATAATAATTTAAAAAAAAAAAAAAAAGTGTAGGAGGACTGTTGGCCCACGTAGCACATCGGCCCACCGGGCAAATGCCCGGTGTGCCCGATGGCCAGTCCACCCATGCATACATGTGTATTTGATGTAACTAACCTGATGACCTCATGCAGCTTCATAAGGTCATCAGGTTGGTCAGTTGGTGCGGTTCATAAAAACAACAACAAAAAAACAAACAAACAAGCAAACAAATAAACAAACAAACAAAAAAATCTGCAGCCAGAAGAATGGAGTTGCCTTGCTGCTAGAGGAAAATTCAGATTGTGTGACGAGTTGGTGGCAGCTACTGATGATGATGATTACTGTCTTTAGCAAACACTTCAGTTCTCAAGCAAGTGTGGCATTTCACAGCCCTATTGATGTGCACTGTCACTGTAGGTACATAACGGCAATCACCATTTTATTCTGTGCCAGCCAAATGTACAAACAGAACAAGCAGTTCCATGACCATCCCAATGCCAATATTTGGAATGTCCCATTTGTAGTCTTTTATTTAACAGTGTGTTTCCATTCATCAAAAAAGACTCTTATTATGAATTTTGGCAGGCTTAAAACAAATGCCAACTGGACTGTGTTAAAGGCATGTAAGAAACTGCATTGATTAATGATGGTTCAAAAATACCAATCCCATCCTTTATCTGTTGCATGTTATAAAAGACCCCTTCTTACAGTCATATTAAGTGCATGCAATGAGAGCATCTGTCAGAGTAGATTTTGCTGGATGGGTGTGTGTGTGTGTGTTTGTGTTGTTGTTTGTGTTTGTGCATGACGCAGAAGAAGCAGTGCTGTGGGTTCTTTGCGTGCTGCAAAAATGATAATTATTAATTGTTTGGTTTTATTATCTGTGTGCTTCTCTGCATTGTCTAGCTCCATGCAGAATCAGCTGCAGACCAGTGTTCCTCAATCTGGAAAGGGCTGAGTGACTCCATGGCTGGTAGACACTCTAGCAGAGTGCATGCTGGTTTAACCCTGGTCATGCAGCCCTTTTTGCTCATGATCCATCTTGAGTCAGCTTACTCGTTGAAGAGGGAATGTTAAAAAAATACAGGGTGTCCATGAAGTCTCTTTACAATTTAACAAATTTATTACAAAAGCAAATGAATAGACAAATCTGTGGAAATTATTACAAAATGAGGAGTAGATATTGATTTTTTGTTTTTGTTTTTTTGCCTCATTTAATACACCTCTATATGGGCACCATGAATTGCACGAAGTACATCAAGACGGTACTCGATTTCTTGCCATGTTCGCTGTAGTAGAGCCTCATCGATGGTGGCAATGGCATCGGTGATCTGTTGCTGAATTACACAAATGCAATGTGATTGAAAACTTTGATTCTAGCCATGGGTTGTCCATAATAAACACTGTATTCAAACTCAAAGGCACTCACAGGTGCCAGTTTGTGAATGTGAGTGTGAAAAGGTGAATGTGAGATACATGTTGTAAAGTGCTTTGAGTAGTCATTCGACCAGAAAAGCACTGTGTGAAAGCAGTACATTTACCCTTTTTTACCAGCACACTCAGCCCAAAGCTTTACAGTCACTCAGGGCTTCACTGTCTCATCAGGCCTTAGACCGGATGCTTGGAAGCCACAAGAGGTAAAAAGGGGGCAGTCCACGCAGAAAACAAACCAAATCCAAAGATGTCTTCTTGTGCTCTTTAATGGTTTTAAGCATAGCCCACAGAACAAATGCAAAAAATGTAGTGGCAACAGGCATTATTCTGTCTTACAGAAAGAGCCATCTTTTCATAAATCAACAAGAGAGTCTGCAATGATTCACTTATTTTGAAGAGCACAGTAATAACCATTCAAGAGAGACAAGGAATATACAAAAACAGCCATACTACACAATACAGAGAGGATATGTACACAGTTTTGAAGATACGTTACATGCAAACTAAAGAATAGCACTAACAGAATTTCACATGAAACATCACACATGGAACTTGAAACATACGATAATGCATAGTAACTTAGGTAACACTTAGAATAAGAATACAACAATTAACGTTGGTTAGTCCGTAATGAACATTAAGTAAGGGTAATAAACATCAAGTAACAGTTAGCTAACCGTTAACTAATGTGTCTAAGAATCATTTACTAATGCTGTTCATGCTAAGGTATTAATTTATATGTTATTTAAGGGTTATTGTAGACATTATTAACATTAGTAAATGCCATAATAATCATTAATTAACAGTTAATTAACCATTATGTCATTACCTAACATAAACTAATGTTAATTGTTGTACTGTTATTGTGAAGTGTTACCGTAACTTATTTCAAAGGTGTAAATGGGATTTTTTTTTAAAGACAGTACAGCAGGTAAGGATCACCAGCTGCAAGCTCTGGATGTTGATTGGATTTTGGCCTCCCTCTGTTGACTATTTAAGCAATTTAGCACAATTATATAGGCCCAAGCATACATAGACACACATTACTGGCCTAGTGAAAGGAAAGTTATTTTAGTGTGGACATCACATTCACATCATTTAACTATTCTGGACTAATAAATGCTTATATGAACTTAATAAATCCTGTTACTACCTGCTAAATGATGGAGACTGAGAAATATCTAGTAACATCAACATCAAAACTAACATCTTAAAATGCCCTCTCACGCTCACAATAAATATCTGGTGATGCAGCAGCAGGCAGTGTATTCAACATATTTGTTTAGTTTACAGCTTAAACAAGGAAGACAAAGCAGCCCTAATAAACGGCTTCGCCAAAGAGGAGAGAATAAAATTGTGGTGCAGTCATGCATAAAGTTTTGTGCATGTTGTCTCTCTCTAACTTCACTCGCTTCTCGGAAAACAAATAATCCTGAAAAACAGACATTCGTACGGCAAACAACAGTGCTTTGTCGAAAACAGTATTTGGATTCACTGCTAGTCCTTGCAGCATACTAGCTTCCCTGCCCGATGGAGATAGAGCAGAGGTAACACCAGACTGCTGGGCAGACCGAACCAGAACCCAACTGATGTCAGCACACAAAGATCTCTAACGGCAATCAACGGTGAGCGGTACATGCCAAAGCAAACCAGAAAACCTACAATCTGCACCAACAGCGCTCCAAGTATTGCCATGATAGTATACAATGCCCTCAGCTTTGATGGGTTGATCGACTCCCTGTTCCCTCCCACTTCCCGCGTCCTCGGGCGAATCAGAGTGCGGAGAATGGTGAGGCTGCAGAAAAAGGTGACAACAAAGAAAAGGGCAAGGATGCTGAAAAAGGGGATGAGGAGGATTTCGGGACGAGAGAACTCTGATACACCCATCCAGCCAAAGCTAAGCAGCCACACACACACAATGCTGAAATTTCTGATCCTGACCCCACCCGCTTTTCTCAGGCTCAGGTAGGTGATGGGGTGCACGACTGCCAGGTAGCGCTCTGCGCAGGTCAGACAATGAAAGAGTGTCTGTCCAGGAAAGATGATGGATACCATCTTATACCCCACTGATATCATCCCCATTTCTTTCACGTAGATGCCACAACAGTACAAGACAGACCCTAAGGTAATGAT
Source organism: Myripristis murdjan (assembly GCF_902150065.1). Lineage (NCBI taxonomy): Eukaryota > Metazoa > Chordata > Actinopteri > Holocentriformes > Holocentridae > Myripristis > Myripristis murdjan. The sequence goes on from NC_043997.1 coordinate 9,570,790, forward strand.
CAGCTCCATGACGACCATGTGGTAGGTGAAGACGTCGGAGTGGCTCGATGCTGTTGCTGCAGAGACGGAGCGCTGTCGCCTCCATCGTTGCAGACCCAGGTGGAGGATGAAGATGAAGAGAGGGACGAGGAGGACACGGGTGAAACTGAAGGTGGTGAAGATGATAGAGGTAACTGAGGATTCTAAGCACACTTCGGAGATGAAGGGAGAGGGAACGACAAGGGAAACATTGGAGGAGGAGGAGGAGTTATTGTAAGACATGTTTAAAGGCCTGTTGAGGAAGAGGAGGAGGAGGAGGAGAAGGAGAACAATTTTATGTCTATGTTTCAGTAACTGAAGAGAGTCACAGGGTGAAATATGCAAAACAATTATCAACCTGAGCATTATTATCAAAATTATAGAATAAATATAGAAATATATATATATATATATATATATATACATATATACACATATATATATATATACACACTACTCACAAAAAGTTAGGGATATTCGGCTTTTGGGTGAAATTTCAGGATGAACCTAAAATGCATTATAACCTTTACAGGTGAACTTAATGTGACCTTCTGTAAACTTTTGAATGCACATGTCCAACTGTTCAATGTTTCAGTACTTTTTGCACAAGTTGCTGTTCTCTAACAAGGAGTTTAATGGCAAAATTCACATCAGGTGTTTGATGCTCCAGCTCATCGAGGTCGTATCATTAGGGAACGGCTGCTGGAGACTGGGGTACCTCAGATGGAGTGGCCTGCACTTTCTCCAGACCTGCATCCCATAGAAAACCTATAGGATTAGCTGAGTCGCCGTGTAGGGGCTCGGAGCTCAGAACCTCAATGTCCTTAGGGCCGCCCTTCAAGAAGAGTGGGATGCCATGCCTCAGCAGACAATAAGTCGACTTGTGAACAGCATGAGACGTCGTCAAGCTGCAATTGATGCTCAAGGGCACATGACAAGTTATTGACACTGACATTTTTTGTTGTGGTATATCCACCACTGTTGTTGGCTTTTGTTTCAATAAATTGTTTGAGATGAGGAAATCACCAGTGTATGCCTCTACTTAAATGCCCTACTTTCATGATATAATATCACTGTAGCATGAACTTTTTATATTTTCCATAAATTTCACCCAAAAGCCAAATATCCCTAACTTTTTGTGAGTAGTGTATATATATGTATGAAGAGAGAGAGAGAGAGTACTGAATATAGAAAAGGTTTGATAACCCCTTGTTGAGAGAGTCTGAATGAGAAGCACTCAGCTAAAAAAAGGAAAAGAGCGTAAATCTGGATCAGGGATCAAAAGCTGGTTATCCACTGTGTGTTTCACATAAAAGATGAAGACCAGGCACAACAAGACTGTGTTTGTCCTCTGTCAGTCAAATTAAATACATTAAAGTTAAGTTAAAAGTTAAAGTTCAAATGAGTATTGGCTTGTTTTTTTTTTTTTGTTTGTTTGTTTTTCTGGTTTGTTTTTAAATTCAGCCATTGCTTGATATGTCCAAAACATGAAAAGAAACTAACCTTTTTCCAGCAGTGTTTCTTTCTGATAGCCTTTTCTGGTGTCTGCAAAGTCACTGGCCTGGTGCACAGGTGCTCTGTCAGGATACACAGCTGTCGTTGTACGTGCTGGTTCTTTGCATGTTGCAAAGCCCAAAGGGATTCGTGATTTTTGAATTTATTTATTTAACTTCATGCTGTATGGAAATGATCTCGCCACTTCAGCGAGCTCAAACTGCAGGAACTGCAGGCTTCCCACAATCCAATGTAATGAGTACACAAAAAGAGTTGATGGTTATTACACGGCCTATGAAAAGATCCCACACTTACAATGCATTAAAAAACAATGGATTCATCTTTTCCAGCCTTTCATGGTGCCGTTGCTTTCCAGTCATTCCACTGAGATATCATCCTGATGTCATGCGTGTAGATGCCACAGCGGAAGAAGCTACACCTAACTTCACATCACTTAACTGTAACCTAACTAAGCCTAATATGAGTTTAGTCCATCAATTTCAAATTGCACCATTTCTCACAGTTTCTTTGGATCATGAATACATTAAGTAAGCAATCAGTCATTATGGGTCATTATTAACACTGCAGAGAGAGATAGCAATTATAAGCACATCACAAACAGTAGATGTAAGGTTGTCAAAAACTCTGCTAGTGAAGGAAAAAAGGAAAGCACTTTGCTCACTTTGCCCAAATTTTATTAGAGACATTGTTTCACAGCTGAACTGAATGTTCGTCAGGTAAAAAAATGAATTAAAACAATGGAAACCACACCCAATATTTATACATCATCACCCTAATAGTCTGACAAGCTCTGTGATGGCAGTCCATCCAAGATAACATCCAAATATCAATTGACAATAGAAAAAAAATAGGAAAGCATGATACAGTAATTATTTGAGGTGCACTGTGATATATACCACAATCAACAACACCTGCTTTAACAAAAATCTTTTATTATTACATAAGAGGCAAACTTCAATTTAGGTATAGAGACTGAGTCAATAGACAAACCTCTACCAAACAAATTAACCACTTTAACAGGAATATGACTCACCTGTTCAGTTCAGAACCCTCAAAATATTATCACCATTGTCATTCAGAGGAAATATTTTATCTCATACTCAGGCCAGTCAATCTAGCCCAAAAAACAAACAAACAAACAAACAAAAAAATGCAAAAGAAATGTCTCATAGTTTTTATTGGTCCTGATAACCTCCTGAATCATATACTAAAAGTCTTAAGCCGTACATGGAGTGGAACATTTTTTTTTTTTTTTTTCGAGACTAAAGGCTAAACTTGTGTCAAAAACTCTAAGTAGATTGAGCAGAATAAGGGAAAATTTTCAATGAATAGCTATGATTATGAAACTTCTCCAGATGATTAGTGACATCATATCAAAGAAAAATTGTATTGGAAGGTTTTTGAGATTTTATGTTTATATATATCCAAATAAGGCATTTCTCTGTAAAATGTACTATAATTTGCATATATTACAAAACACAAAATCTGGAAATTGGAGGAAGCCAGATTAAAAATTATTGTTTCATTATGTTGACACATTAGCAAAAAGACAAAATTAAAGAAGGGACTGTGGCTATGTTTCTCCATCATCCCATACATTAGAAAATACTGTCTAGAGTCATCAAAAAATCTATTTTCGTCCTGTTTTTGGTATAAAATGAAGAAAATATCAGGCTAGTGAAAATATATCAACAAAACCCCTCCCTTATCAAACACAAAATATCGATAGGAAGTATTCTGTCGAGAAAAGTTTATGTAGGTGCTACTGAAGTGGGAATTTTAGTATATGATTCAGGAGGGTATTAGGACCAATAAAAGGATGAATAAATACTATGAGACATTTCTTTTGCAAATCTTTTTGTTTTTTGGGCTAGATTAACTGGCCTATGTTCACTGTTTTGGAGGATTCCACGACAGATTACAACCCAAAGCCTGTGGCTATAGGTGAGGATCGGAACAAAGATATACAGATTGGTAAACTGTCATACTTGCTTTGTGACCCCGCTGTCTCTTCTCCACAGTCTGATACATTACTTTGGCTGATAATACCCTGCATTCACTCGATTAATTTCTCACAATCCTTATCCTTATTTAGAATAGAACCCTGTGATGCCTGAAGTCCTCCATTTGGAGCAAATGCACCACCTCACCTGGGTGGGCTGGGCCATTGTTATTGTTGTTGTTGTTGTTGTTGTTGGTATTATTGTTTTTTACTGGAAGTGAACCATGGCTTGTGATTTGGAGGTGCTGATCCTCATCCTAAATGTTTTACACATTGCAAACCACCAATGCATACACCAGAAGTCATGATCTTATGAAGAAGAAGAAACATCATCTGCAAACATATGCCACCTTTTGCCTTGTGCATGGACAATACAAATGAAAGCAACCTTTAAAGTCTGATCTCCATTTTGAACATATTTGACTACGTCAAGAATGTACAGGTACTGAATCTCAGCAGCGCCTCTCTTTAGTAGCTTGTAGCCAATGTTGTATGCTCATCAGCTGTGGGTGTAAGGCTCATGGAGATGCACATTGTGTGAAGTGGAGCGTGTACAACTTGATTTGCTTTACAACATGATTTCATTTATATCCTGGATTCCATTTATGTATTGGATCTTTGTGAGGTCCAATTAAACATAACTGGCCAATACTACATAATTGTGTGTGCAGGGTTGGTCGTCTTTTTCATGCAATTAGTAAAATCCACTCAGCCAGTTGCAAGCTGCAATACAAATAACGTGGTCAGGTTTAAAGAAATAGAATCTCAGTCAACACATAGGGCTCTAGTTTCGCAGACCAGGCGAGGCGGGGGCGTAGCGCAGATGCGCTTCGCCAACTGGGTGTGGCCAGGCGGATTTTCCAAGTTTGGCACGCCGTTCTCGGTGGCGCAAGTACTCCGCCGTCCCTCCTACCAGCGGAGGGGAGGAGAGAAGGCGTGGAGTGGGTTTGACACAGCCGATTCACATTTAACCAATCAAATGAGCCCCTGTCCTTGCCTTTAAAATGCGCTGCGTGAAGGCGTAATGAAAGTTTACACAGCTGACATGGAGGTCTATTGCCGCAGGCGGAGCGGAGCTCAGGAGACAGGCGCTGAGCGGAGACCGGCGAGCAGTGCGCACACGTCACCAAAACCTCACAGGCAGGCTTCCGGAATGTCAGGCACATGAACAATGCAATAAATACCGAAAAAAACACTATTCAATGCTACGATCACAATCAGCACATACATATATCTCCATATCAACTGTCCCGTCACAGCTGATGTCAGATCAAAGGAGATTGGCACCGTTTGTGCTGATTGTGAGGTTTTGGTGATGTGCGCCAGGCAGCCAAACTTCCACTGCGCCAGCTCCGCTCCGCCTTGCGCTGAAAGTAGACGTGGTTTCAGATGGCGAGCTTTTGGCGCACCTCGGTGAAGCCTTTTGGCACTAAACTGTCACTGCGCCAAGCCGAATCTGTCGGCACCTCCCCCCGCTGCACCGCCACTCGCATCTCGGCGAACCTCCGCCTGCGAAACTTGGAAATCGTTCGCCTCTGCCGTTTCGCCGGTCGAAACTAGCTATGCGTGGGGTTCGCCTCACTGCGCCACCCCGCGCTGCGCCGGGAAACTAGAACCCATAGTTTCAATAGTTGCTTTATTTAAATTGTTTATTTAGACGATGCAGGCACTTGCTCAGATTATCAGGAGTGACTGACCAGTGACTTTGTTCTAGTTAAATCATTATGATGGAGGATGGCTTAGAAAGTAAGAAAGAAAACTTTTTTTTTTTTTATCACTCACTTCAGGCTGAATCTAATATGTTGTAATGTACTCAATTTTATGTCATCTTATGCATGCACTCTTTTACAGTTTATTGTTATCCTTCCTAGTTTAGTCAAATATAATATGTTGTACTCTAATCTAATCCAGTCTTTGTACTCATTCATTGTTGTAGGTGCAACATGGTAGTTTCCTTGCTCTATGTAGAAACAACAGTTGTAACACCAGATTGCCCGGCAGGCCAAACCAGAATCCGGAGATGAGTGCTATACAACCATCTTCATAGCTCACTGATGGTAAAGCATACACCACACTGCAAATCACAAGTGCACCAAACTTCAACAGCTGCACTCCCATTATGGTCATGATGGTGTGGAATGCCCTCCTTTTTAACTTGTCAACTCTTTCCCCATCCCCGCCCATTCCTCCTGGCTTTGGATGAATGAGGACGCAGAGAACAGAGATGCTGCAGAAACATATGAGGATCAAGAAGAAGATAAAGAAGCATAAAATTGTGATGGTGAGTAAATTGGGATGGGACAGTGCTGTTAAACCCACCCATCCGCCACCCTGCAGCCAAATGCACCCAATGCTGATATTTCTGACCCTGAGCCAACGCTCCTTTCTCAGGCTCAGATAGGTGATGGGGTGAACCACTGCCAGGTAGCGATCAATGCAGGTCAGGCTGTGAAAGAGCAGCTCTCCAGGAATGATCACAAAGGAAATGTAGATCCCCACCATCGTCATCCTTGGGAGACCGATATAGACTCCAGCACAGTAGAAACCAGACCCCAGGAAACCAATCATCTCCATGGCGATAATGTTATAGGTGAAGAGGTCCGAGTGGCTTATCTTCATCGAGGTGGAAACACAGCGTTGTTGCCTCCATCGTTGGTGACCAAGGTAGAGGACAAGGATAGAGGTAGGAAAGAGGAGGAGGAAGTAGGTGCAGGTAAAAGTGGTGAAGATGTGGGAGGCAGCTGTGGAGTTGAAACACATGAAGTAGGCAGGATGGAGGGAGGAATTGAAGGAGGAGAGGGAAGGAGGGAGGGTTGAGACATTGGTGGAGGAGATGTTAAGAAACATGTCTGATTATATTCAGAAAAACGGAAACAGAGGAAGAGAGAGGGACAAGGAAAGTGAAGGAGAAGGGGAGAGGTGTAGAGAGAAACAGAGCATTTAGCTGAAATGATCTGGGCAATACAAAAATGCTCCTTTTGGTAAACAAGTTGCTATTAACAAAAAGAAATGTAGAACCTCATACAAACTAATTTGCTGTGACTTACAATACATTTAGAAGCTTTCATTCTCACTGAAAAAGATAATAAAATTGTTTTTTTTTTCTTTTTTTCTTTCAAGTATCCATTTATTTGTATTTTTTAGGGCACAAATCTAAGAAACTTTGTTTGGAAGTTTGGGAAGCTGTAAGTCAAACACAAATAATATTTATGCTAGCAAAGACAACAGCTTTCCCCAGGAAAAAGGATGACCTTCACATCCCAATGTTTCATATTGTGAGCCATGTACTATAAATTTCAATAAATGCTGCTATTTTTACTCAGGCTTATTATGACTTTTTCAGTGAACTTAGAAGGTATCCTGGATGCCTCCTAAGTTTGTGTACAGAACATGAGTCTTGTTTTCCTCTTCCAGGTAATTAATATATGAACAAGCACACCAGTGAAATAGAAAATAAAATTATTTTCATAGAATATTTTAGACAGCTGTCATTGTTTAAATCTAAAGTGAAAAACTATATAAGTACATCAGTAACAAAGCCATTAAAGACACTGACCTTGCCAGTATTTTTCTCTGGTCTTCCTTCCCTTGTGCTTCCAGAGCCACTGGACTGATGTCAATGGGCACAAATATATTTTAATGCAAGTGTGTGTTGTTTTTTGCACTTATGCGTGTGAAGGAGACATAAGAGCAGGTCGGTGGGTATTTTTGCATGTTGCAAAACAATTTCTCGCTCATTAATTTTGGTGATACTTTGTAGATCCCTGCCGGGGCACAGTGCCAACTGCACGACAGCAGCATTGCTAGGGACAGGGCCGTGCAGAGACATCTGGAGGGGCAGGTGCTCAAAGTTAAAAGGGGGCACATGGAACACAAATTTGAAATACCATACAGAAACGTACCTTACAATATAACTTATTGAACTGTAGCAACGTTTGCTACAATTATTCCTAGTGCTGATAATGAAGTAAAAAAATAACTGAATGATGTATTTAAATATTTTTGTGATTTTATTCAGTTTGACTATCCGCTTTGCACAAGACAGCAAGGTCCTAAAAGTTATATATTTTGTATGCATATTATATCTCATTTGTGTGTAAATGTTATAAACAAACAAGTACTGATATGTTTAAATGAGAGGTTGAGAAAATCACAATTCAAATTCTTTTAATTGTTGAATTTTGACACAGTTTGAAAGCCCAAAGCCTTCCCTTTCTCATGATACCTTTTATTTTCCGCTCGGACTTACTATCATTGAGAAAAAAGCAGCTGTTTGACCACTAGTTTTAGGTGATTCTCTCCCAAGCGCCACTGTCACTCATGCTGTGTGCTTTATAGAGCCTCATTTCTGAATCCAGCTGCACAAGTCCCAGTGGCACAGTGGATAGTGTCTCTGCCTGCCATGCAGAATAACAGGGTTCAAATTCCCACCTGGGCAAGAGCCACAACACTACACAACCCAGAAACAGCACAGGGCTGGTGATTTAGCGCATGTCCAGGTGATCGCAAGGGTGGCAAGCAAATCAAAGTTTCTTCAGAAACTTTACAAAGTCTAGCTGTTATTGTTGTTGTATCTGTCCAAAATTATGTGAATATGCATATTGCATAGTTTTAGTGAAATGACATAGTCTATGCCTCATTGTCTCTAGAAACATAGGAAAAACACTGCTTAAGAGTAAAATAATACATGACATCTCTCTAATGCACTTTGCCCATGATAAGAGAAACATACAGAAACAAAAAGAAGCCTGACATACTTTTTCCCCACAGCATGCTTTGTGTGGTTAACTCACTCACTTGTCTGACTCTGCACACAGACGACACAGAGGAAGCTCATTGCTCACTTCACTTCGTCAGTCATCTTGCAAGAATACACCGTGCACAAACGAATACCACTGCAAAACCTACTCACTGCACCACCTGTTTACTCCCTGGGGTCTTCTTCGGTTTCGTGAGACTAGCAGTGGCCGTCTCTAGCAGCTTAGCAGCGCTTAGCTACATTGTACGTCTGGGCACATCAGGGTAGTGAGGGCAGAGTGAGGGCAGAGTGAGGGCACGTCACGGATCATGTGACCGACCAAGGTAGATCTAAATTATTATTATTTTGTTTATTATTATTTTGGGCCACACAGACAGACTTTCACACACACACACACACACACACACACACACACACACGCTTACAATAAATAAATAAATAAATAAAAATAAAAAAAAACATTATTTTGACAAAAGGGCACTTTGGGCATCCAGGGGCAAAGCGGCAGGTGCTCCAGCAGGCTTTTAGAGAGAAGAAATTTAGCATTTTGCTGCATCGTTTGGTCGCACTTTATTTTATATTACACCAATAACATGTAATAAGCTGTATGTTGTATAAAAATAGACAAAAACTACAAGTAATATGTTATTTGCTCGGCAGTAAACAAACAGATTTATACTCATATTAGACACAAAACACCAAAATTATGTTTTGGTGGCATTTATCATGCCATATTAGACTAAAATCTACTACAGTTAGACACTATGCAGAGTGCAGCTTTTTACATTAATATACTGTAAATGTTAAGTATGACCCAGCATAATTTTTTGACCTCTCAAAAACTAATTAGAAATGTGCTTTTAGAAAATGGAAACACTCAGCTTAGTCGTGTCTCTATTTGTTACCAACATAGTCGGACAGGGGTAATGTTTTTGCCATTTTCTGTTTGTTTCTTCTTAGTTGTTTGTTTATGAGCATGAGATTTCAAAAACTTGCATGAGAAACTTTGCATGAGACTTTGTGGGATCGTTGGTCATGGGACAAAGAAGAGCTGTTTCATTTTTCACATTTCCTAGGCCAAAGTGGGGTGTAACAGTGGACATGGCCTCATATAAATATACATACATGTAACCCATCATTGATTAATGATGGTTCAAAAATACCAATCCCATCCGTTAACTGTTGCATGCTATGAAAGACCCCGTCTTACATTCATATTAAGTGCATGCAATGACAGCATCTGTCAGAGTAGATTTTGCTGAATGGCTGTGTGTATGTTTGTGTTGTTGTTTCTGTTTGTGCATGACGCAGAAGAAGCAATGCTGTGGGTTCTTTGCGTGCTGCAAAAGCGACAATGATTAATTGTTTGGTTTTATTATCTGTGTGCTTATTCTATTGGGAAATGTTTCTCTGCATTGTCTAGCTCCATGCAGAATCAGCTGCAGACCAGTGTTCCTCAATCTGGAAAGGCCCATCTTGAGTCAGCTTACTTGTTGCAGAGGCATTGTTAAAAAATAAATTGTTTATAAGTTTCTACTGTAGCCAAGGGTTGTCAATTATAAACATTATATTCAAACTCAAAGGTGTCAGTTTGTGAATGTGAGTGTGAAAAGGTGAATGACTGATACATGTAGTAAAGTGCTTTGAGTAGTCATTCGACCAGAAAAGCACTGTGTGAAAGCAGAGCATTTACCCTTTTTCACCAGCACAAAGCTTTACGGTCACTCGGGGATTCGCTGTCTCATCAGGCCTTAGACCGGATGCTTGGAAGCCACAAGGGGTAAAAAGGGGGCAGTCCACGCAGAAAACAAACCAAATCCAAAGATGTCTTCTTGCACTCTTTAATGGTTTTAAGCATAGCCCGCAGAACAAATGCAAAAAATGTAGTGGCAACAGGCATTATTCGGTCTTACAGAAAGAGCCATCTTTTCATAAATCAACAAGAGAGTGTGCAATGATTCACTTATTTTGAAGAGTACAGTAATAACCATTCAAGAGAGACAAGGTATACACAAAAACAGCCATACTACACAATACAGAGAGGATATGTACACAGTTTTGAAGGTACGTTACATGCAAACTAAAGAATAGCACGAACAGAATTTCACATGAAACATCACACGTGGAACATGAAACATACCATAATGCACAGTAACTTATTTAAAAGCTGTAAATGGCTTTTTTGTTTTTTTTTTTTAAGACAGTGCAGCAGGTAAGGATCACCACCTGCAAGCTCTGACTTTGATTTTGGCCTCCCTCTGTTGACTAATTAAGCAATTTAGCACAATTATATAGGCCCAAACATACATAGACACACATTACTCGACTATTGAAAGGAAAGTTATTTTAGTGCGGACATCACACTCACATCATTTAACTATTCTGGACTAATAAATGCTTATATGAACTTAATAAATCCTGTTACTACCTGATAAATGATGGAGACTGAGAAATATCTAGTAACATCAACATTGAAACCAACATCTTAAAATGCCCTCCCACACTCACAATAAATATCTGGTGATGCAGCAGTGGGCAGTGTATTCAACATATTTGTTTAGTTTACAGCTTAAACAAGAAAGCCAAAGCAGCCTTAATAAATGGCCAAAGAGGAGAGAATAAAATTGTGCTGTAGTCATGCATAAAGTTTTGTGCATGTTGTCTCTCTCTAACTTCACTCGCGTCTCAGAAAACAAATCATCTTGAAAAACAGAAATTCGTACGGCAAACATTATCAGTGCTTTGTCGAAAACAGTATTTGGATTCACTGCTAGTCCTTGCAGCATACTAGCTTCCCTGCCCGATGGAGATGGAGCAGAGGTAACACCAGACTGCTGGGCAGACCGAACCAGAACCCAACTGATGTCAGCACACAAAGAACTCTAACGGCAATCAACGGTGAGCGATACATGCCAAAGCAAACCAGAAAACCTACAATCTGCACCAACTGCGCTCCAAGTATTGCCATGATAGTATACAATGCCCTCAGCTTTGATGGGTTGATCGACTCCCTCTTCCCTCCCACTTCCCGCATCCTCGGGCGAATCAGAGTGCGGAGAATGGCGAGGCTGCAGAAAAAGGTGACAATGAAGAAAAGGCCAAGGATGCTGAAAAGGGGGATAAGGAGGATTTCGGCACAGGACAACTCTGATACACCCATCCAGCCAAAGCTAAGCAGCCACACACACACAATGCTGAAATTTCTGATCCTGACCCCACCGGCTTTTCTCAGGCTCAGGTAGGTGATGGGGTGCACGACTGCCAGGTAGCGCTCTATGCAGGTCAGACAATGAAAGAGTGTCTGTCCAGGAAAGAGGATGGATAACATCTTATACCCCACTGATATCATCCCCATTTCTTTCACGTAGATGCCACAACAGTACAAGACAGACCCTAAGGTAATGATTAGCTCCATGATGATCATGTGGTAGGTGAAGACGTCGGAGTGGCTCGATGCTGTTGCTGTAGAAACAGAGTGCTGCCGCCTCCATCGTTGCAGACCCAGGTAGAGGATGAAGATGAAGAGAGGGACGAGGAGGACACGGGTGAAACTGAAGGCGGTGAAGATTATAGAGCTAACTAAGGATTCTAAGCACAGTTCGTTGATGGAGGGAGAAGGAACGACAAGGGAAACATTGGAAGAGGAGGAGGAGTTGTTGACAGACATGTTTAAAGGCCTGTTGAGGAAGAGGAGGAGGAGGAGAAGGAGAGAGAGAGAGTGGCACAAGAGATGTAGAGAGAAGAAGGAGAACAACAATTTTATGTCTATGTTTCAGTAACTGAAGAGAGTCACAGGGTGAAATATGCAAAACAATTAATCAACCTGAGCATCTCCCGGGGCAGTGTTAAAAAACTGGATGTTTTACAAAATTATCAAAATTATAGAATAAATATATAATGTATATATATGTATATATGTGTGTATGTGTGTGTGTGTGTGTGTGTGTGTGTGTGTGTGTGTATACATGTATGTATGTATGTATGTATGTATGAATGTGTATATATATACACACACACACACACACACACACACACACATATATATATATATATATATATACAGAAAAGTTTTGGTAACCCCTGCCTGAGAGAGTCTGAATGAGAAGCTCTCAGCTGGAAAAAGTAAAACAGCATAAATTTGGATCAGGGATCAAAAGCTTGTTAATTAATCCATTGTGTATTTCACATAAAAATCATGAAAGAAACTAACCTTTTTCCAGCAGTGTTTCTTTCTGATAGCCTTTTCTGGTGTCTGCAAAGTCAGTGGCCGTGGTGCACAGGTGCTCTGTCAGGAAACACAGTTGTCATTGAATGCATAGGTTCTTTGCATGTTGCAAAGCCTAAAGGGATTGGTGATTTTTGAATGTATTTATATAACTTCATGCTGTATGGAAATGATCTCACCACTTCAGCGAGCTCAGACTGCAGGATCCGCCGCACATGAGCTTCCCTCGATTGAATGTAATGAGTATACAAAAAGAGTTGATGGTGATTACACGGTCCATGAAAAGATCCCACACTTACAATGCATCGAAAAACAATCGATTAATCTTTTCCAACCTTTCATCTAGCCGTTGCTTTCCATTCATTCCACTGAGATATTATCCTGATGTCACGCATGTAGATGCCACAGCAGAAGAAGCTCACTTCACATCACTTAACTGTAACCTAACTAAGCCTAATATGAGTTTAGTCCATCAATTTCAAATTGCACCATTTCTCACAGTTTCTTTGGATCATGAATACATTAAGTAAGCAATCAGTCATTATGGGTCATTATTAACATTGCAGAGAGAGAGAACAATTATAAGCACATCACAAACAGTAGATGTAAGGTTGTCAAAAACTCTGCTAGTGAAGGAAAAAAAAAGAAAGATTACAACCCAAAGCCTGTGGCCATAGGTGAGAATCGGAACAAAGATTTACAGACTGGTAAATTGACATTTTTGCTTTGTGACTGCGCTGTCTCTTCTCCAAAGTCTGATACATTACTTTGGTTGATATACTCTGGATTCACTCGATTAATTTCTCACAATTCTTATCCTTACTCAAGAATAGGACCCTGAGATGCCTTAAGTCCTCCACTTGGAGCAGTTGCACCACCTCACCTGGGTGGGCCAGGCCATTTTTATTGTTGTTGATGTTGTTGTTGTTTTTTACTGGAAGTAAACCATGGCTTGAGATTTGGAGGTGCTAATCCTCATGCTAAATGTTTCACACGTTGCAAACCACCCAAGCTCACACCAGAAGTCATGATCTTATGAAGAAGAACAACAACATCATCTGCAAACAGCAGAAATGCCACTTGTTTTGTCTTGTGCAACATGATTCCATTTATATCCTGGATTTCATTTATATACTGGATCTTTGTGAGGTCCGATTAAACATAACTAGCCAATACTGCATAGTTGTGTGTGGAGGGTTGGTCGTCTTTTTCATGCAGTAAGTAAAATGTACTCAGCCAGTTGCAAGCTGCAATTCAAATAACGTGGTCAGGTTTAAAGAAATAGAAGCTCAGTCAACACGTAGTTTCAAAAGGTGCTTCATTTAAATTGTTTATTTAGACCATGCAGGCACTTGCTCAGATTATCAGGAGTGACTGACCAGTGACCTTTTTCTGGTGAAATCATTATGATGGAGGATGGCTTGGAAAGTAAGAAAGAAAACTTTTTTTTTTTTTTTTTTATCACTCACTTCAGGCTAAATCTAATATGTCATAATGTACTCAATTTTATGTCATCTTATGTATGCACTCTCGTACAGTTTAGTGTTATCCTTCCTAGTTTAGTCAAGTATAATATGTTCTACTCTAATCTAGTCCCGTCTTTGTACTCATTCATTGTTGTACGTGCAACATGGTAGTTTCCTTGCTCTATGTAGAAACAACAATTGTAACACCAGATTGCCTGGCAGACCAAACCAGAGTCCAGAGATGAGTGCTATACAACCATCTTCATAGCTCACCGATGGTAAAGCATACACCACACTGCAAATCACAAGCACACCAAACTTCAACAGCAGCACTCCCATTATGGTCATGATGGTGTGGAATGCCCTCCTTTTTAAATGGTCCACTCTTTCCCCATCCCCACCCATTCCTCCTGGCCTTGGGTGAATGAGAACGCAGAGAACAGAGATGCTGCAGAAACATATGAGGATCAAGAAGAAGATAAAGAAGCATAACATTGGGATGGTGGGTAAATTGGGATGGGACAGTGCTGTTAAACCCGCCCATCCACCGCCCTGCAGCCAAATGCACCCAATGCTGATATTTCTGACCCTGAGCCAGCGCTCCTTTCTCAGGCTCAGATAGATGATGGGGTGAACGACTGCCAGGTAGCGATCAATGCAGGTCAGGCTGTGAAAGAGCAGCTCTCCAGGCATAGTCACAGAGGAAAGGAAGACCCCCACCATCGTCATCCTTGGGAGACCGACATAGACGCCAGAGCAGTGGAAACCACACCCCAGGAAACCAATTATCTCCACGGCGATAATGTTATAGGTGAAGAAGTCTGAGTGGCTTATCTTCATCGAGGTGGAAACACAGCGTTGTTGCCTCCATCGTTGGTGACCAAGGTAGAGGACAAGGATAGAGGTAGGAAAAAGGAGGAGGAAGTAGGTGCAGGTAAAAGTGGTGAAGATGTGGGAGGCAGCTGTGGAGTTAGGGTTAGGGTTAGGGGAAGCAGCTGAAGTAGGCAGGATGGAGGGAGGAATTGAAGGAGGAGAGGGAAGGAGCAAGGGTTGAGACATTGGAGGAGAAGATGTTAAGAAACATGTCTGGTTATCTTAAGAAAAAAGGAAAAAGAGGAAGAGAGAGGGACAAGGACAAGGAAGGAGAAAGGGAGAGGTGTAGAGAGAAACAGAGCATTTAGCTGAAATTATCTGTGCAATAAAAAACAATGATCCTTTTGGTAATCTTTGCTCTACAACAAATTGCTATTAACAAAAAGTAATGTAGAACCTCATACAAAGTAATTTTATGTGACTTACAATACATTTAGAAGCTTTCATTCTCACTGAAAAACACAATGAAATTGATTTGTTGTTTTTTTCTTTCAAGAATCCATTTATGTGTATTTTTAGATATCAAATCTAAGAAACTTTGTTTGGAGGTTTGGGAAGCTGTAAGACAAACACAAATACAATTTATGCTAGCAAAGACAACAGCTTTCCCCAGGAAAAAGGATGACCTTCACATCCCAATGTTTCATATGGTGAGCCATATACTATAAGTTTAAATAAATGCTGCTATTTTTACTCAGGCTTCTTGTTTTCAGTGAACTTAGAAGGTATCCTGGATGCCTCCTAAGTTTGTGTACAGAACATGAGTCTTGTTTTCCTCTTCGAGGTAATAAATATATGAACAAGCACACCAGTGAAATAGAAAATAAAATTATTTTCATAGAATATTTTAGACAGCTGTCATAGTTTAAATCTAAAGTGAAAAACTATATAAGTACATCAGTAACAAAGCCTTTAAAGACACTGACCTTGCCAGTATTTTTCTCTGCTCTTCCTTCCCTTGTGCTTCCAGAGCCACTGGACTGATGTTAATGGGCACAAATATATTTTAATGCAAGTGTGTGTTGTTTTTTGCACTTATGGGTGTGAAGGAGACATAAGAGCAGGACGGTGGTTATTTTTGCATGTTGCAAAACAATTTCTCGCTCATTTACTTTGGGATACTTTGTAGATCCCTGTTGGGGCACAGTGCCAACTGCATGACAGCAGCATTGCTAGGGATCCAGCATCTTGCTCAAGGGCACTTCAGCAGACACTTAAGCTCCCTGCCAACACAGAGCTTGAACCACTGGGTCACTCAGAATGCTCAGAATGCCCCCTGAATAATCGTAATCTTCTCTGCATCATTTCGATCCATGTAAAAACATAATTACCAAGGCAATAAATCCAGAATACACACATACACACACACTTATGTTTGAGAATATTTACCACGTGCCTGTACCTGCTGAACGTTTGAACAGACTCACCTGTCAGTTTGGGATTATGGGTTTTCTTCTCATAGTCACAGCAAATATGAACAATCATATAAACGGTATCATGCTTATTGTCACTTGTAAGTATGGCAATTGTCATTTATCTTATTCACAGAGGATTGGGTAACATGTCTATTATTTCTCAGTCAGAGCTGTATTAAAATGCTGATAGTCATCCTTTATAATGATGTTTATAAAACACCTCCTTGCTAAATTTAGAGAAAAGAAGTTTAGCATTTTACTGCAGCGTTTGATCGCACTTTATTTTATATTACACCAATAAGATGTAATAAGCTGTATGTTGTATGAAAACAGTCAAAAACTACAAATAATATGTTATTTGCTCGGCAGTAAACAAACAGATTTATACCCATTAAGACAAACAGATCCTCCGCACACTGGCGCAGACTTTACTTAAACACTTTATTTAGAGGGAACTTGGAACTTAGAGGGAAGACTTGACGTGAAGCTGAAGATTATTATTTTGTTTATTATTATTTTGGGCCACACAGACAGACTTTCACACACACACACACACACACATGCTTACAATAAATAAATAAATAAATAAAAATAAAAAAAACATTATTTTGACAAAAGGGCACTTTGGGCATCAAAGGGCAAAGCGGCAGGTGCTCCAGCAGGCTTTTAGAGAGAAGAAATTTAGCATTTTGCTGCAGCGTTTGGTCGCACTTTATTTTATATTACACCAATAACATGTAATAAGCTGTATGTTGTATAAAAATAGACAAAAACTACAAGTAATATGTTATTTGCTCGGCAGTAAACAAACAGATTTATACTCATATTAGACACAAAACACCAAAATTATGTTTTGGTGGCATTTATCATGCCATATTAGACTAAAATCTACTACAGTTAGACACTATGCAGAGTGCAGCTTTTTACGTTAATATACTGTAAATGTTAAGTATGACCCAGCATAATTTTTTGACCTCTCAAAAACTAATTAGAAATGTGCTTTTAGAAAATGGAAACACTCAGCTTAGTCGTGTCTCTATTTGTTACCAACATAGTCGGACAGGGGTAATGTTTTTGCCATTTTCTGTTTGTTTCTTCTTAGTTGTTTGTTTATGAGCATGAGGTTTCAAAACGGTCTGGGATTTGCATGAGACTTTGTGGAATCGTTGGTCATGGGACAAAGAAGAGCTGTTTCATTTTTCACATTTCCTAGGCCAAAGTGCGGTGTAACAGTGGACATGGCCTCATATAAATATACATACATGTAACCCATCATTGATTAATGATGGTTCAAAAATACCAATCCCATCCGTTAACTGTTGCATGCTATGAAAGACCCCGTCTTACATTCATATTAAGTGCATGCAATGACAGCATCTGTCAGAGTAGATTTTGCTGAATGGCTGTGTGTATGTTTGTGTTGTTGTTTCTGTTTGTGCATGACGCAGAAGAAGCAGTGCTGTGGGTTCTTTGCGTGCTGCAAAAGCGACAATGATTAATTGTTTGGTTTTATTATCTGTGTGCTTATTCTATTGGGAAATGTTTCTCTGCATTGTCTAGCTCCATGCAGAATCAGCTGCAGACCAGTGTTCCTCAATCTGGAAAGGCCCATCTTGAGTCAGCTTACTTGTTGCAGAGGCATTGTTAAAAATAAATTGTTTATAAGTTTCTACTGTAGCCAAGGGTTGTCAATTATAAACATTATATTCAAACTCAAAGGTGTCAGTTTGTGAATGTGAGTGTGAAAAGGTGAATGACTGATACATGTAGTAAAGTGCTTTGAGTAGTCATTCGACCAGAAAAGCACTGTGTGAAAGCAGTGCATTTACCCTTTTTCACCAGCACAAAGCTTTACGGTCACTCGGGGATTCGCTGTCTCATCAGGCCTTAGACCGGATGCTTGGAAGCCACAAGGGGTAAAAAGGGGGCAGTCCACGCAGAAAACAAACGAAACCCAAAGATGTCTTCTTGCACTCTTTAATGGTTTTAAGCATAGCCCGCAGAACAAATGCAAAAAATGTAGTGGCAACAGGCATTATTCGGTCTTACAGAAAGAGCCATCTTTTCATAAATCAACAAGAGAGTGTGCAATGATTCACTTATTTTGAAGAGTACAGTAATAACCATTCAAGAGAGACAAGGTATACACAAAAACAGCCATACTACACAATACAGAGAGGATATGTACACAGTTTTGAAGGTACGTTACATGCAAACTAAAGAATAGCACTAACAGAATTTCACATGAAACATCACACATGGAACATGAAACATATCATAATGCATAGTAACTTTTAACATTTAACATTTAAAAGCTGTAAATGGCTTTTTTTTTTTTTTTTTTTTTTTAAAGACAGTGCAGCAGGTAAGGATCACCACCTGCAAGCTCTGATTTTGATTTTGGCCTCCCTCTGTTGACTAATTAAGCAATTTAGCACAATTATATAGGCCCAAACATACATAGACACACATTACTCGACTATTGAAAGGAAAGTTATTTTAGTGCGGACATCACATTCACATCATTTAACTATTCTGGACTAATAAATGCTTATATGAACTTAATAAATCCTGTTACTACCTGATAAATGATGGAGACTGAGAAATATCTAGTAACATCAACATTGAAACCAACATCTTAAAATGCCCTCCCACACTCACAATAAATATCTGGTGATGCAGCAGTGGGCAGTGTATTCAACATATTTGTTTAGTTTACAGCTTAAACAAGAAAGCCAAAGCAGCCTTAATAAATGGCCAAAGAGGAGAGAATAAAATTGTGCTGTAGTCATGCATAAAGTTTTGTGCATGTTGTCTCTCTCTAACTTCACTCGCGTCTCAGAAAACAAATCATCTTGAAAAACAGAAATTCGTTCGGCAAAGATTATCAGTGCTTTGTCGAAAACAGTTTTTGGATTCACTGCTAGTCCTTGCAGCATACTAGCTTCCCTGCCCGATGAAGATAGAGCAGAGGTAACACCAGACTGCTGGGCAGACCGAACCAGAACCCAACTGATATCAGCACACAAAGAACTCTAACGGCAATCAACGGTGAGCCGTACAAACCAAAGCAAACCAGATAAGCTACAATCTGCACCAACTGTGCTCCAAGTATTGCCATGATAGTATACAATGCCCTCAGCTTTGATGGGTTGATCGACTCCCTCTTCCCTCCCACTTCCCGCATCCTCGGGCGAATCAGAGTGCGGAGAATGGCGAGGCTGCAGAAAAAGGTGACAATGAAGAAAAGGCCAAGGATGCTGAAAAAGGGGATGAGGAGGATTTCGGCACGGGAGAACTCTGATACACCCATCCAGCCAAAGCTAAGCAGCCACACACACACAATGCTGAAATTTCTGATCCTGACCCCACCCGCTTTTCTCAGGCTCAGGTAGGTGATGGGGTGCACGACTGCCAGGTAGCGCTCTGCGCAGGACAGACAATGAAAGAGTGTCTGTCCAGGAAAGATGATGGATACCATCTTATACCCCACTGATATCATCCCTATTTGTTTCATGTAGAGGCCACAACAGTACAAGACACACCCTAAAGTACTGATCAGCTCCATGATGATCATGTGGTAGGTGAAGACGTCGGA
This sequence comes from Myripristis murdjan, assembly GCF_902150065.1. Classification (NCBI taxonomy): domain Eukaryota; kingdom Metazoa; phylum Chordata; class Actinopteri; order Holocentriformes; family Holocentridae; genus Myripristis; species Myripristis murdjan. The sequence continues at coordinate 9,590,661 of NC_043997.1, forward strand.
GTGGCTCGATGCTGTTGCTGTAGAAACAGAGCGCTGTCGCCTCCATCGTTGCAGACCCAGGTAAAGGATGAAGATGAAGAGAGGGACGAGGAGGACACGGGTGAAACTGTAGGCGGTGAAGATGATAGAGCTAACTAAGGATTCTAAGCACAGTTCGTTGATGGAGAGAGAGGGAACGACAAGGGAAACATTGGAGGAGGAGGAGGAGTTGTTGACAGACATGTTTAAAGGCCTGTTGAGGAAGAGGAGGAGGAGGAGAAGGAGAGAGAGGGAGAGAGAGAGTGGCACAAGAGATGTAGAGAGAAGAAGGAGAACAACAATTTTATGTCTATGTTTCAGTAACGGAAGAGAGTCACAGGGTGAAATATGCAAAACAATTAATCAACCTGAGCATCTGCCGGGGCAGTGTTAAAAAATTGGATGTTTTACAAAATTATCAAAATTAGAGAATAAATATAGAATGTATATATGAATGTGTGTGTATATATATATATATATATATATATATATATATATATATATTTGTGTGTGTGTGTGTTTGTATACACACACACACACACACAAACACACACATATGAACATATATATGTACATATATGTGTATAGTATGTTCTATATTTATTCTATAATTTTGATTATATATGTGTGTGTGTGTGTGTATATATGTGTATATATGTATGTGTATGTATGTATGTATATACACACACACACACACACACACACACACACACACATATATATATATATATACATATATATATATATATATACGTACACACACACACACACACACACACACACACACACACACACACACACACATATATATATATACATATATATATATGTATATATATACAGTACAGGCCAAAAGTTTGGACACACCTTCTCATTCAATGCGTTTTCTTTATTTTCATGACTATTTACATTGTAGATTCTCACTGCCTCACAACCATTTCAGGTGACTACGTCTTGAAGCTCATCGAGGGAATGCCAAGAGTGTGCAAAGCAGTAATCAGAGCAAAGGGTGGCTATTTTGAAGAAACTAGAATATAAAACATGTTTTCAGTTATTTCACCTTTTTTTGTTAAGTACATAACTCCACATGTGTTCATTCATAGTTTTGATTCCTTCAGTTAGAATCTACGATGTAAATAGTCATGAAAATAAAGAAAACGCATTGAATGAGAAGGTGTGTCCAAACTTTTGGCCTGTACTGTACACAAAAGTTTTGGTAACCCCTGCCTGAGAGAGTCTGAATGAGAAGCTCTCAGCTAGAAAAAGTAAAACAGCATAAATTTGGATCAGGGATCAAAAGCTGGTTAATTAATCCACTGTGTATTTCACATAAAAACATGAAAGAAACTAACCTTTTTCCAGCAGTGTTTCTTTCTGATAGCCTTTTCTGGTGTCTGCAACGTCACTGGCCGTGGTGCACAGGTGCTCTGTCAGTATACACAGTTGTCATTGAATGCATAGGTTCTTTGCATGTTGCAAAGCCTAAAGGGATTGGTGATTTTTGAATGTATTTATATAACTTCATGCTGTATGGAAATGATCTCGCCACTTCAGCGAGCTCAGACTGCAGGATCCGCCGCACATGAGCTTCCCTCGATTGAATGTAATGAGTACACAAAAAGAGTTGATGGTGATTACACGGCCCATGAAAAGATCCCACACTTGCAATGCATTGAAAAACAATCAATTAATCTTTTCTAACCTTTCATCTAGCTGTTGCTTTCCATTCATTCCACTGAGATATTATCCTGATGTCACGCATGTAGATGCCACAGCAGAAGAAGCTCACTTCACATCACTTAATTGTAACCTAACTAAGCCTAATATGTGCTTAGTCCATCAATTTCAAATTGCACCATTTCTCACAGTTTCTTTGGATCATGAATACATTAAGTAAGCAATCAGTCATTATGGGTCATTATTAACATTGCAGAGAGAGAGAACAATTATAAGCACATCACAAACAGTAGATGTAAGGTTGTCAAAAACTCTGCTAGTGAAGGAAAAAAAAGAAAGATTACAACCCAAAGCCTGTGGCCATAGGTGAGAATCGGAACAAAGATTTACAGACTGGTAAATTGACATTTTTGCTTTGTGACTGCGCTGTCTCTTCTCCAAAGTCTGATACATTACTTTGGTTGATATACTCTGGATTCACTCGATTAATTTCTCACAATCCTTATCTTTACTCAAGAATAGGACCCTGAGAAGCCTGAAGTCCTCCACTTGGAGCAGTTGCACCACCTCACCTGGGTGGGCCAGGCCATTTTTATTGTTGTTGATGTTGTTGTTTTTTACTGGAAGTAAACCATGGCTTGAGATTTGGAGGTGCTAATCCTCATACTAAATGTTTCACACGTTGCAAACCACCCAAGCTCACATGATCTTATGAAGAAGAACAACAACATCATCTGCAAACAGCAGAAATGCCACTTGTTTTGTCTTGTGCAACATGATTCCATTTATATCCTGGATTTCATTTATATACTGGATCTTTGTGAGGTCCGATTAAACATAACTAGCCAATACTACATAGTTGTGTGTGGAGGGTTGGTCGTCTTTTTCATGCAGTAAGTAAAATGTACTCAGCCAGTTGCAAGCTGCAATTCAAATACCATGGTCAGGTTTAAAGAAATAGAAGCTCAGTCAACACGTAGTTTCAAAAGGTGCTTCATTTAAATTGTTTATTTAGACCATGCAGGCACTTGCTCAGATTATCAGGAGTGACTGACCAGTGACCTTTTTCTGGTGAAATCATTATGATGGAGGATGGCTTAGAAAGTAAGAAAGAAAACTTTATCACTCACTTCAGGCTAAATCTAATATGTCATAATGTACTCAATTTTATGTCATCTTATGTATGCACTCTTGTACAGTTTAGTGTTATCCTTCCTAGTTTAGTCAAATATAATGTTATATTCTAATCTAATCCAGTCTTTGTACTCATTCATTGTTGTACATGCAACATGGTAGTTTCCTTGCTCTATGTAGAAACAACAATTGTAACACCAGACTGCCTGGCAGACCAAACCAGAGTCCAGAGATGAGTGCTATACAACCATCTTCATAGCTCACCGATGGTAAAGCATACACCACACTGCAAATCACAAGCACACCAAACTTCAACAGCAGCACTCCCATTATGGTCATGATGGTGTGGAATGCCCTCCTTTTTAAATGGTCCACTCTTTCCCCATCCCCACCCATTCCTCCTGGCTTTGGGTGAATGAGAACGCAGAGAACAGAGATGCTGCAGAAACATATGAGGATCAAGAAGAAGATAAAGAAGCATAAAATTGGGATGATGGGCAAATTGGGAAAGGACAGTTTTGTTAAACCCGCCCATCCACTGCCCTGCAGCCAAATGCACCCAATGCTGATATTTCTGACCCTGAGCCAACGCTCCTTTCTCAGGCTCAGATAGATGATGGGGTGAACGACTGCCAGGTAGCGATCAATGCAGGTCAGGCTGTGAAAGAGCAGCTCTCCAGGCATAGTCACAGAGGAAAGGTAGACCCCTGCCATCGTCATCCTTGGGAGACCGACATAGACGCCAGAGCAGTAGAAACCACACCCCAGGAAACCAATTATCTCCACGGCGATAATGTTATAGGTGAAGAAGTCCGAGTGGCTTATCTTCATCGAGGTGGAAACACAGCGTTGTTGCCTCCATCGTTGGTGACCAAGGTAGAGGACAAGCATAGAGGTAGGAAAGAGGAGGAGGAAGTAGGTGCAGGTAAAAGTGGTGAAGATGTGGGAGGCAGCTGTGGAGTTGAAGCAGCTGAAGTAGGCAGGATGGAGGGAGGAATTGAAGGAGGAGAGGGAAGGAGCAAGGGTTGAGACATTGGAGGAGAAGATGTTAAGAAACATGTCTGATTATATTAAGAAAAAAGGGAAAAGAGGAAGAGAGAGGGACAAGGACAAGGAAGGAGAAAGGGAGAGGTGTAGAGAGAAACAGAGCATTTAGCTGAAATTATCTGGGCAATAGAAAAATGCTCCTTTTGGTAAACAAGTTGCTGTTAACAAAAAGTAATGTAGAACCTCATACAAAGTAATTTTATGTGACTTACAATACATTTAGAAGCTTTCATTCTCACTGAAAAACACAATGAAATTGATTTGTTGTTTTTTTCTTTCAAGAATCCATTTATGTGTATTTTTAGATATCAAATCTAAGAAACTGTGTTTGGAGGTTTGGGAAGCTGTAAGACAAACACAAATGAAATGTATGCTAGCAAAGACAACAGCTTTCCCCAGGAAAAAGGATGACCTTCACATCCCAATGTTTCATATTGCGAGCCATATACTATAAGTTTAAATAAATGCTGCTATTTTTACTCAGGCTTCTAGTTTTCAGTGACCTTAGACCTGGATGCTTCCTAAGTTTGTGTACAGAACATGAGTCTTGTTTTCCTCTTCGAGGTAATAAATATATGAACAAGCACACCAGTGAAATAGAAAATAAAATTATTTTCATAGAATATTTTAGACAGCTATCATAGTTTAAATCTAAAGTGAAAAACTATATATGTACATCAGTAACAAAGCCTTTAAAGATACCGACCTTGCCAGTATTTTTCTCTGCTCCTCCTTCCCTTGTGCTTCCAGAGCCACTGGACTGATGTTAATGGGCACAAATATATTTTAATGTAAGTGTGTGTTGTTTTTTGCACTTATGGGTGTGAAGGAGACATAAGAGCAGGTCGGTGGTTATTTTTGCATGTTGCAAAACAATTTCTCGCTCATTTATTTTGGTGATACTTTGTTGATCCCTGTTGGGGCACAGTGCCAACTGCACGACAGCAGCATTGCTAGGGACAGGGCCGTGCAGAGACATCTGGAGGGGCAGGTGCTCAAAGTTAAAAGGGGGCACATGGAACACAAATTTGAAACACCATACAGAAACGTACCTTACAATATAACTTATTGAACTGTAGCAACGTTTGCTACAATTATTCCTAGTGCTGATAATGAAGTAAAAAAATAACTGAATGATGTATTTAAATATTTTTGTGATTTTATTCAGTTTGACTATCCGCTTTGCACAAGACAGCAAGGTCCTAAAAGTTATATATTTTGTATGCATATTATATCTAATTTGTGTGTAAATGTTATTAACAAACAAGTACTGATATGTTTAAATGAGAGGTTGAGAAAATCACAATTCAAATTCTTCTAATTGTTGGAACATAATTTTGACACAGTTTGAAAGCCCAAAGCCTTCCCTTTCTCATGATACCTTTTATTTTCCGCTCGGACTTACTATCATTGAGAAAAAAGCAGCTGTTTGACCACTAGTTTTAGGTGATTCTCTCCCAAGCGCCACTGTCACTCATGCTGTGTGCTTTATAGAGCCTCATTTCTGAATCCAGCTGCACAAGTCCCAGTGGCGCAGTGGATAGTGTCTCTGCCTGCCATGCAGAATAACAGGGTTCAAATTCCCACCTGGGCAAGAGCGGCAACAGTACACAATCCAGAAACAGCACAGGGCTGGTGATTTAGCACATGTCCAGGTGATCGCAAGGGTGGCAAGCAAATCAAAGTTTCTTCAGAAACTTTACAAAGTCTAGTTGTTATTGTTGTTGTATCTGTCCAAAATTATGTGAATATGCATATTGCATAGTTTTAGTGAAATGACATAGTCTATGCCTCATTGTCTCTAGAAACATAGGAAAAACACTGCTTAAGAGTAAAATATTACATGACATCTCTCTAATGCACTTTGCCCATGATAAGAGAAACATACAGAAACAAAAAGAAGCCTGACATACTTTTTCCCCACAGCATGCTTTGTGTGGTTAACTCACTCACTTGTCTGACTCTGCACACAGACGACACAGAGGATGCTCATTGCTCACTTCACTTCGTCAGTCATCTTGCAAGAATACACCGTGCACAAACAAATACCACTGCAAAACCTACTCACTGGACCAGCTGTTTACTCCCTGGGGTCTTCTTCGGTTTCGTGAGACTAGCAGTGGCCGTCTCTAGCAGCTTAGCAGCGCTTAGCTACATTGTACGTCTGGGCACATCAGGGTAGTGAGGGCAGAGTGAGGGCAGAGTGAGGGCACGTCACGGATCATGTGACCGACCAAGGTAGATCTAAATTATTATTATTTTGTTTATTATTATTTTGGGCCACACAGACAGACTTTCACACACACACACACACATGCTTACAATAAATAAATAAATAAATAAAAATAAAAAAAAACATTATTTTGACAAAAGGGCACTTTGGGCATCAAGGGGCAAAGCGGCAGGTGCTCCAGCAGGCTTTTAGAGAGAAGAAATTTAGCATTTTGCTGCAGCGTTTGGTCGCACTTTATTTTATATTACACCAATAACATGTAATAAGCTGTATGTTGTATAAAAATAGACAAAAACTACAAGTAATATGTTATTTGCTCGGCAGTAAACAAACAGATTTATACTCATATTAGACACAAAACACCAAAATTATGTTTTGGTGGCATTTATCATGCCATATTAGACTAAAATCTACTACAGTTAGACACTATGCAGAGTGCAGCTTTTTACGTTAATATACTGTAAATGTTAAGTATGACCCAGCATAATTTTTTGACCTCTCAAAAACTAATTAGAAATGTGCTTTTAGAAAATGGAAACACTCAGCTTAGTCGTGTCTCTATTTGTTACCAACATAGTCGGACAGGGGTAATGTTTTTGCCATTTTCTGTTTGTTTCTTCGTAGTTGTTTGTTTATGAGCATGAGATTTCAAAACGGTCTGGGATTTGCATGAGACTTTGTGGAATCGTTGGTCATGGGACAAAGAAGAGCTGTTTCATTTTTCACATTTCCTAGGCCAAAGTGCGGTGTAACAGTGGACATGGCCTCATATAAATATACATACATGTAACCCATCATTGATTAATGATGGTTCAAAAATACCAATCCCATCCGTTAACTGTTGCATGCTATGAAAGACCCCGTCTTACATTCATATTAAGTGCATGCAATGACAGCATCTGTCAGAGTAGATTTTGCTGAATGGCTGTGTGTATGTTTGTGTTGTTGTTTCTGTTTGTGCATGACGCAGAAGAAGCAGTGCTGTGGGTTCTTTGCGTGCTGCAAAAGCGACAATGATTAATTGTTTGGTTTTATTATCTGTGTGCATATTCTATTGGGAAATGTTTCTCTGCATTGTATAGCTCCATGCAGAATCAGCTGCAGACCAGTGTTCCTCAATCTGGAAAGGCCCATCTTGAGTCAGCTTACTTGTTGCAGAGGCATTGTTAAAAAATAAATTGTTTATAAGTTTCTACTGTAGCCAAGGGTTGTCCATGATAAACATTATATTCAAACTCAAAGGTGTCAGTTTGTGAATGTGAGTGTGAAAAGGTGAATGACTGATACATGTAGTAAAGTGCTTTGAGTAGTCATTCGACCAGAAAAGCACTGTGTGAAAGCAGTGCATTTACCCTTTTTCACCAGCACAAAGCTTTACGGTCACTCGGGGATTCGCTGTCTCATCAGGCCTTAGACCGGATGCTTGGAAGCCACAAGGGATAAAAAGGGGGCAGTCCACGCAGAAAACAAAGGAAACCCAAAGATGTCTTCTTGCACTCTTTAATGGTTTTAAGCATAGCCCGCAGAACAAATGCAAAAAATGTAGTGGCAACAGGCATTATTCGGTCTTACAGAAAGAGCCATCTTTTCATAAATCAACAAGAGAGTGTGCAATGATTCACTTATTTTGAAGAGTACAGTAATAACCATTCAAGAGAGACAAGGTATACACAAAAACAGCCATACTACACAATTCAGAGAGGATATATACACAGTTTTGAAGGTACGTTACATGCAAACTAAAGAATAGCACGAACAGAATTTCACATGAAACATCACACATGGAACATGAAACATATCATAATGCATACCGTATTTCACCAATTAATCGCCCGGGCGTTTAATATGCAAAATCGACTTGGACCCCGGGCGTTTAAAAGAACCAGGCGGCTATTCGCTGCAGGCCTTTATTTATGTTTGCACCAGGACATTATCGTGATGACAGCTGCTGTCCAATATATTTTCAGTCGGTTGATTTAAGATTACGGTACACCCTTTTGTTCTAACGTTAGCTAGCGCTCTTATTTTGACAGAAAACGGAAGTGCCGCACTGTTAGTCGGCAGCTAACTGTTTACTTCTGCAAAAATAAGGTGAATAGTCTTATTTTGGGTTACCTACATATAATGCAAATAATCGCCCCGGCGGTTATTCGGGTGGGCGTTTAATACGCAAAATGGGTGCAGACCCCAGGCGTTTATAAGAACCCGGCGGCTATTTGCGGCCGGGCGATTAATTGGTGAAATACGGTAGTAACTTATTTAAAAGCTGTAAATGGCTTTTTTTTTTTTTTTAAGACAGTGCAGCAGGTAAGGATCACCACCTGCAAGCTCTGGTTTTGATTTTGGCCTCCCTCTGTTGACTAATTAAGCAATTTAGCACAATTATATAGGCCCAAACATACATAGACACACATTACTCGACTATTGAATGGAAAGTTATTTTAGTGTGGACATCACATTCACATCATTTAACTATTCTGGACTAATAAATGCTTATATTAAATTAATAAATCCTGTTACTACCTGATAAATGATGGAGACTGAGAAATATATAGTAACATCAACATCAAAACCAACATCTTAAAATGCCCTCCCACACTCACAATAAATATCTGGTGATGCAGCAGTGGGCAGTGTATTCAACATATTTGTTTAGTTTACAGCTTAAACAAGAAAGCCAAAGCAGCCCTAATAAACGGCTTTGCCAAAGAAGAGAGAATAAAATTGTGGTGTAGTCATGCATAAAGTTTTGTGCATGTTGTCTCTCTCTAACTTCACTCGCTTCTCGGAAAACAAATAATCTTGAAAAACAGAAATTCGTACGGCAAACATTATCAGTGCTTTGTCGAAAACAGTATTTGGATTCACTGCTAGTCCTTGCAGCATACTAGCTTCCCTGCCCGATGTAGATAGAGCAGAGGTAACACCAGACTGCTGGGCAGACCGAACCAGAACCCAACTGATGTCAGCACACAAAGATCTCTAACGGCAATCAACGGTGAGCCGTACATGCCAAAGCAAACCAGATAAGCTACAATCTGCACCAACTGTGCTCCAAGTATTGCCATGATAGTATACAATGCCCTCAGCTTTGATGGGTTGATCGACTCCCTTTTCCCTCCCACTTCCTGCATCCTCGGGCGAATCAGAGTGCGGAGAATGGCGAGGCTGCAGAAAAAGGTGACAATGAAGAAAAGGCCAAGGATGCTGAAAATGGGGATGAGGAGGATTTCGGCACGGGACAACTCTGATACACCCATCCAGCCAAAGCTAAGCAGCCACACACACACAATGCTGAAATTTCTGATCCTGACCCCACCTGCTTTTCTCAGGCTCAGATAGGTGATGGGGTGCACGACTGCCAGGTAGCGCTCTGCGCAGGTCAGACAATGAAAGAGTGTCTGTCCAGGAAAGATGATGGATACCATCTTATACCCCACTAATATCATCCCCATTTGTTTCACGTAGAGGCCACAACAGTACAAGACACACCCTAAAGTAATGATCAGCTCCATGATGATCATGTGGTAGGTGAAGACGTCGGAGTGGCTCGATGCTGTTGCTGTAGAAACAGAGTGCTGCCGCCTCCATCGTTGCAGACCCAGGTAAAGGATGAAGATGAAGAGAGGGACGAGGAGGACACGGGTGAAACTGAAGGCGGTGAAGATGATAGAGCTAACTAATGATTCTAAGCACAGTTCGTTGATGGAGAGAGAGGGAACGACAAGGGAAACATTGGAGGAGGAGGAGGAGTTGTTGACAGACATGTTTAAAGGCCTGTTGAGGAAGAGGAGGAGGAGGAGAAGGAGAGAGAGGGAGAGAGAGAGTGGCACAAGAGATGTAGAGAGAAGAAGGAGAACAACAATTTTATGTCTATGTTTCAGTAACGGAAGAGAGTCACAGGGTGAAATATGCAAAACAATTAATCAACCTGAGCATCTGCCGGGGCAGTGTTAAAAAATTGGATGTTTTACAAAATTATCAAAATTAGAGAATAAATATAGAATGTATATATGAATGTGTGTGTATATATATATATATACATATATATATATATATATATATTTGTGTGTGTGTGTGTTTGTATACACACACACACACACAAACACACACATATGAACATATATATGTACATATATGTGTATAGTATGTTCTATATTTATTCTATAATTTTGATTATATATGTGTGTGTGTGTGTGTGTGTATATATGTGTATATATGTATGTGTATGTATGTATGTATATACACACACACACACACACATATATATATATATATGTATATACATATATATGTATACGTACACACACACACACACACACACACACATATATATATACAGTACAGGCCAAAAGTTTGGACACACCTTCTCATTCAATGCGTTTTCTTTTTTTTTCATGACTATTTACATTGTAGATTCTCACTGAAGGAATCAAAACTATGAGTTGGAGTTATGTACTTAACAAAAAAAGGTGAAATAACTGAAAACATGTTTTATATTCTAGTTTCTTCAAAATAGCCACCCTTTGCTCTGATTACTGCTTTGCACACTCTTGGCATTCTCTCGATGAGCTTCAAGAGGTAGTCACCTGAAATGGTTTTCACTTCACAGGTGTGCCTTATCAGGGTTAATTAGTGGAATTTCTTGCTTTATCAATGGGGTTGGGACCATCAGTTGTGTTGTGCAGAATTCAGGTTACTACACAGCCGACAGCCCTATTGGACAACTGTTAAAATTCATATTATGGCAAGAACCAATCAGCTAACTAAAGAAAAACAAGTGGCCATCATTACTTTAAGAAATGAAGGTCAGTCAGTCCGGAAAATTGCAAAAACTTTAAATGTGTCCCCAAGTGGAGTCGCAAAAACCATCAAGCGCTACAACAAAACTGGCACACATGAGGACCGACCCAGGAAAGGAAGACCAAGAGTCACCTCTGCTTCTGAGGACAAGTTCATCCGAGTCACCAGCCTCAGAAATTGCAAGTTAACAGCAGCTCAGATCAGAGACCAGATAAATGCCACACAGAGTTCTAGCAGCAGACCCATCTCTAGAACAACTGTTAAGAGGAGACTGCGCCAATCAGGCCTTCATGGTCAAATAGCTGCTAGGAAACCACTGCTGAGGAGAGGCAACAAGCAGAAGAGATTTGTTTGGGCCAAGAAACACAAGGAATGGACATTAGACCAGTGGCAATCTGTGCTTTGGTCTGATGAGTCCAAATTTGAGATCTTTGGTTCCAACCGCCGTGTCTTTGTGAGACGCAGAAAAGGTGAACGGATGGATTCCACATGCCTGGTTCCCACTGTGAAGCATGGAGGAGGAGGTGTGATGGTGTCGGGATGTATTGCTGGTGACACTGTTGGGGATTTATTCAAAATTGAAGGCACACTGAACCAGCATGGCTACCACAGCATCCTGCAGCAACATGCCATCCCATCCGGTTTGTGTTTAGTTGGACCATCATTTATTTTTCAACAGGACAATGAGCCCAAACACACCTCCAGGCTGTGTAAGGGTTATTTGACCAAGAAGGAGAGTGATGGAGTGCTGCGGCAGATGACCTGGCCTCCACAGTCACCGGACCTGAACCCAATCGAGATGGTTTGGGGTGAGCTGGACCGCAGAGTGAAGGCAAAGGGGCCAACAAGTGCTAAACACCTCTGGGAACTCCTTCAAGACTGTTGGAAACCATTTCAGGTGACTACCTCTTGAAGCTCATCGAGAGAATGCCAAGAGTGTGCAAAGCAGTAATCAGAGCAAAGGGTGGCTATTTTGAAGAAACTAGAATATAAAACATGTTTTCAGTTATTTCACCTTTTTTTGTTAAGTACATAACTCCACGTGTTCATTCATAGTTTTGATTCCTTCAGTTAGAATCTACGATGTAAATAGTCATGAAAATAAAGAAAACGCATTGAATGAGAAGGTGTGTCCAAACTTTTGGCCTGTACTGTACACAAAAGTTTTGGTAACCCCTGCTTGAGAGAGTCTGAATGAGAAGCTCTCAGCTAGAAAAAGTAAAACAGCATAAATTTGGATCAGGGATCAAAAGCTGGTTAATTAATCCACTGTGTATTTCACATAAAAACATGAAAGAAACTAACCTTTTTCCAGCAGTGTTTCTTTCTGATAGCCTTTTCTGGTGTCTGCAAAGTCACTGGCCGTGGTGCACAGGTGCTCTGTCAGGAAACACAGATGTCATTGAATGCATAGGTTCTTTGCATGTTGCAAAGCCTAAAGGGATTGGTGATTTTTGAATGTATTTATATAACTTCATGCTGTATGGAAATGATCTCGCCACTTCAGCGAGCTCAGACTGCAGGATCCGCCGCACATGAGCTTCCCTCGATTGAATGTAATGAGTACACAAAAAGAGTTGATGGTGATTACACGGCCCATGAAAAGATCCCACACTTACAATGCATTGAAAAACAATCGATTAATCTTTTCTAACCTTTCATCTAGCTGTTGCTTTCCATTCATTCCACTGAGATATCATCCTGATGTCACGCATGTAGATGCCACAGCAGAAGAAGCTCACTTCACATCACTTAACTGTAACCTAACTAAGCCTAATATGTGCTTAGTCCATCAATTTCAAATTGCACCATTTCTTACAGTTTCTTTGGATCATGAATACATTAAGTAAGCAATCAGTCATTATGGGTCATTATTAACATTGCAGAGAGAGAGAACAATTATAAGCACATCACAAACAGTAGATGTAAGGTTGTCAAAAACTCTGCTAGTGAAGGAAAAAAAAGAAAGATTACAACCCAAAGCCTGTGGCCATAGGTGAGAATCGGAACAAAGATTTACAGACTGGTAAATTGACATTTTTGCTTTGTGACTGCGCTGTCTCTTCTCCAAAGTCTGATACATTACTTTGGTTGATATACTCTGGATTCACTCGATTAATTTCTCACAATCCTTATCCTTACTCAAGAATAGGACCCTGAGATGCCTGAAGTCCTCCACTTGGAGCAGTTGCACCACCTCACCTGGGTGGGCCAGGCCATTTTTATTGTTGTTGATGTTGTTGTTGTTTTTTACTGGAAGTAAACCATGGCTTGAGATTTGGAGGTGCTAATCCTCATACTAAATGTTTCACACGTTGCAAACCACCCAAGCTCACATGATCTTATGAAGAAGAACAACAACATCATCTGCAAACAGCAGAAATGCCACTTGTTTTGTCTTGTGCAACATGATTCCATTTATATCCTGGATTTCATTTATATACTGGATCTTTGTGAGGTCCGATTAAACATAACTAGCCAATACTGCATAGTTGTGTGTGGAGGGTTGGTCGTCTTTTTCATGCAGTAAGTAAAATCCACTCAGCCAGTTGCAAGCTGCAATTCAAATAACGTGGTCAGGTTTAAAGAAATAGAAGCTCAGTCAACACGTAGTTTCAAAAGGTGCTTCATTTAAATTGTTTATTTAGACCATGCAGGCACTTGCTCAGATTATCAGGAGTGACTGACCAGTGACCTTTTTCTGGTGAAATCATTATGATGGAGGATGGCTTAGAAAGTAAGAAAGGAAACTTTTTTTTTTTTTTTTTTATCACTCACTTCAGGCTAAATCTAATATGTCATAATGTACTCAATTTTATGTCATCTTATGTACGCACTCTCGTACAGTTTAGTGTTATCCTTCCTAGTTTAGTCAAGTATAATATGTTCTACTCTAATCTGGTCCCGTCTTTGTACTCATTCATTGTTGTACGTGCAACATGGTAGTTTCCTTGCTCTATGTAGAAACAACAATTGTAACACCAGACTGCCTGGCAGACCAAACCAGAATCCAGAGATGAGTGCTATACAACCATCTTCATAGCTCACCGATGGTAAAGCATACAACACACTGCAAATCACAAGCACACCAAACTTCAACAGCAGCACTCCCATTATGGTCATGATGGTGTGGAATGCCCTCCTTTTTAATTGATCAACTCTTTCCCCATCCCCGCCCATTCCTCCTGGCTTTGGGTGAATGAGAACGCAGAGAACAGAGATGCTGCAGAAACATATGAGGATCAACAAGAAGATAAAGAAGCATAACATTGGGATGGTGGGTAAATTGGGATGGGACAGTGCTGTTAAACCCGCCCATCCACCGCCCTGCAGCCAAATGCACCCAATGCTGATATTTCTGACCCTGAGCCAACGCTCCTTTCTCAGGCTCAGATAGATGATGGGGTGAACGACTGCCCGGTAGCGATCAATGCAGGTCAGGCTGTGAAAGAGCAGCTCTCCAGGCATAGTCACAGAGGAAAGGTAGACCCCCACCATCGTCATCCTTGGAAGACCGACATAGACGCCAGAGCAGTAGAAACCACACCCCAGGAAACCAATTATCTCCACAGCGATAATGTTATAGGTGAAGAAGTCGGAGTGGCTTATCTTCATCGAGGTGGAAACACAGCGTTGTTGCCTCCATCGTTGGTGACCAAGGTAGAGGACAAGGATAGAGGAAGGAAAGAGGAGGAGGAAGTAGGTGCAGGTAAAAGTGGTGAAGATGTGGGAGGCAGCTGTGGAGTTGAAGCAGCTGAAGTAGGCAGGATGGAGGGAGGAATTGAAGGAGGAGAGGGAACGAGCAAGGGTTGAGACATTGGAGGAGAAGATGTTAAGAAACATGTCTGATTATATTAAGAAAAAAGGAAAAAGAGGAAGAGAGAGGGACAAGGAAAGCGAAGGAGAAAGGGAGAGGTGTAGAGAGAAACAGAGCATTTAGCTGAAATGCTCTGGGCAATACAAAAATGCTCCTTTTGGTAAACAAGTTGCTGTTAACAAAAAGTAATGTAGAACCTCATACAAAGTAATTTTATGTGACTTACAATACATTTAGAAGCTTTCATTCTCACTGAAAAACACAATGAAATTGATTTGTTGTTTTTTTCTTTCAAGAATCCATTTATGTGTATTTTTAGATATCAAATCTAAGAAACTGTGTTTGGAGGTTTGGAAAGCTGTAAGTCAAACACAAATAAAATTTATGCTAGCAAAGACAACAGCTTTCCCCAGGAAAAAGGATGACCTTCAAATCCCAATGTTTCATATGGTGAGCCATATACTATACGTTTAAATAAATGCTGCTATTTTTACTCAGGCTTCTAGTTTTCAGTGACCTTAGAAGGTATCCTGGATGCCTCCTAAGTTTGTGTACAGAACATGAGTCTTGTTTTCCTCTTCGAGGTAATAAATATATGAACAAGCACACCAGTGAAATAGAAAATAAAATTATTTTCATAGAATATTTTAGACAGCTGTCATAGTTTAAATCTAAAGTGAAAAACTATATAAGTACATCAGTAACAAAGCCTTTAAAGACACCGACCTTGCCAGTATTTTTCTCTGCTCTTCCTTCCCTTGTGCTTCCAGAGCCACTGGACTGATGTTAATGGGCACAAATATATTTTAATGTAAGTGTGTGTTGTTTTTTGCACTTATGCGTGTGAAGGAGACATAAGAGCAGGTCGGTGGTTATTTTTGCATGTTGCAAAACAATTTCTCGCTCATTTACTTTGGGATACTTTGTAGATCCCTGTTGGGGCACAGTGCCAACTGCATGACAGCAGCATTGCTAGGGATCCAGCATCTTGCTCAAGGGCACTTCAGCAGACACTTAAGCTCCCTGCCAACACAGAGCTTGAACCACTGGGTCACTCAGAATGCTCAGAATGCCCCCTGAATAATCCTAATCTTCTCTGCATCATTTCGATCCATGTAAAAACATAATTACCAAGGCAATAAATCCAGAATACACACATACACACTCACTTATGTTTGAGAATATATACCACATGCCTGTACCTGCTGAACGTTTGAACAGACTCACCTGTCAGTTTGGGATTATGGGTTTTCTTCTCATAGTCATAGCAAATATAAACAATCATATAAACGGTATCATGCTTATTGTCACTTGTAAGTATGACAAGTATGACAAGTTTTCACAGAGGATTAGGTAACAGGTCTATTATTTCTCAGTCAGAGCTGTATTAAAATGCTCATACTCATCCTTTATAATGATGTTTATAAAACACCTCCTTGCTGAATTTAGAGACAAGAAACATAGCATTTTGCTGCAGCGTTTGATCACACTTTATTTTATATTACACCAATAAGATGTAATAAGCTGTATGTTGTATGAAAACAGACAAAAATTACAAATAATATATTATTTGTTCAGCAGTAAACAAGAAAATTTATACTCATATTAGTTACACTGAAATTATGCTATAAAAACCACTTATCATGCCATATTAGACTAAAATCTACAATAGTTAGACACTATTTATGCAGAGTGCAGGTTATTAGGTCATATTAATATACTGTAAATTTTAAGTATGACCCAGCATAATTTTTTTGACCTCTAAAAAACTAATTAGAAATGTGCTTTTCGACTTTGTGGGATCGTTGGTCATGGGACAAAGAAGAGCTGATTCATTTTTGAAGAGCTGATTCACTGTTACACCCCACTTTTGCCAAAGTGGGGTGTAACAGTGGACATGGCCTCACATAAATATACATACATGTATCTTTGATGTCACTAACCTGATGACCTCATGCAACTTCATGAGGTCATCAGGTTGGCCAGTTGGTGTGGTTCACTTTTCATATTTATTGGTTGAAGGTCATGGAGGATGGCGGTGGCCATGATTCACTTTTGATGAGCATCCAACACATGGAGCTGACCTGTTTTGATAGTTGCATGGTGTTAGTAGAGGTATACACAATCCTGAGGGCTTTCTAGCTATTTTATTCAGATTAGAGTAGAACAGACTTTCCCATTCAAAACAACATACCAGGCTAGTTGAAGCAGCGGCCATTTTCTGTGTATCATTGCCACTGCAAAAAAAAAAAAAAAAAAAAAAAAAAAAAACTGAAGCTAGAAGAATGGAGTTGCCTTGCTGCTCGAGAGGAAATTAGGATTGTGTGACCAGTTGGTGGCAACTACTGATGATGATGATTATCGTCTTTAGCAAACACTTCAGTTCTCAAGCAAGTGTGGCATTTCACAGCCATATTGATGTGCACTGTCACTGTAGCACATAACGACAATCACCATTTTATTCTGTGCCAGCCAAATGTATGACCATCCTACTCCCACTACTTGGAAAGTCCTGTTTGCAGTCTTTTGTTTAATATAATATCAGCAGATATTTGATGAAACAGTGTGTTTCCATTCATCAAAAACAGCTTTTATTATGAATTTTGGCAGGCTTAAAACAAATGCCAACTGGACTGTATTGAAGGCATGTAAGAAACTGCATTGATTAATGATGGCCTGGGTTCAAAAATACTAATCCCATCCTTTAAGTGTTGCATGCTATAAAAGACCCCTTCTTACAGTCATATTAAGTGCATGCAATGAGAGCATCTTTTAGACTAGATTTTGCTGGATGGGTGTGTGTGTATGTTTGTGTTGTTGTTTCTGTTTGTGCATGACGCAGAAGAAGCAGTGTTGTGGGTTTTTTGCGTGCTGCAAAAACGATAATTATTAATTGTTTGGTTTTATTATCTGTGTGCTTATTCTATTGGTAAAATGTTTCTCTGCATTGTCTAGCTCCATGCAGAATCAGCTGCAGACCAGTGTTCCTCAATCTGGAAAGGGCTGAGTGACTCAAAGTGCATGCTGGTTTAACCCTGGTCATGCAGCCCTTTTTACTCCTGGTCCATCTTGAGTCAGCTTGTTAGCTCCCGATTCTTTTGTTGAAAGCCCAAGAACAGACCGGAGTCAGTCTTCAATTTTCTGATGCAATATTTATTTTAGGCATTGGCTTGTTTTCATTTATAAAGCCCTCATTGGAAGGCTTCCTCATTATCTGAGCTCTCTATTGAGGTGGTCCAGTAGGAATTACTCCACATGCTCCAAGTACCGCGCCCACGTACTGAACTTGGAAAAACTGCTTTTAGCTTCTGTGCAGCTCACAGCTGGAACACTTTGCAATGTGACTTGAAGCTTGAATCAGTTGTACACCTCAACCAGTTCAAATCTTTGATTGCTGATTATTTTACTCATAATTGTAACTGCTTTTAATTTTGTTCCTGTTTTATTCTGTTTTTATTCCCTGTTTTTTCTGTTTTAACCCCTGTTTTATTTTGTTTTAATCCCTGTTTTATTCTGTTTTAGTTATTGTATTGTAATTCCATGTTGTTTTTATGGTTGTTGTACATTCGGCATCATTGTAAATGAGGGCTTGCTCTCAATGATTCTCCGAATCCAAATACAGGTTGAATGAATTATGGTCACATATAAAGCAAGGCAGCGCTGGTCTCAGTGTGACAGAGCTCCCGCAGGATCTCAGTCAGAAAGAGCCTCGATATCAGGAAATGATACACATTTATGTTCTTGGGCTTGGGCCTGCCCCGTACATAGGTTGGACTTAAACGCAACCGAGAATAATTGGCCAGTTACCCGGACATGGACAGGCCAACCACTGTCCATGCCTTGTTTCTGGAATGTGCTATGCTATGTGTGTGAATATTGACTGGGCGTGTATCTAATGCAACAGACCTAAATAACAAGATAGAGAAAGTACATCTGGCTCCTGCTGTGTCTGTCCTCTGCTTAGCAGTCAAGCTGTCCTGAACTATGTAATACATTGGATAATGCAAGAAACATTGAACTATAAGGCCAATTGTAACAAGCTTACTTGTTGCAGAGGCATTGTTAAAAAATAAATTGGTTATAGGTTTCTACTTTAGCCAAGGGTTGTCCATGATAAACATTATATTCAAACTCAAAGGTGTCAGTTTGTGAATGTGAGTGCGAAAAGGTGAATGACTGATACATATAGTAAAGTGCTTTGAGTAGTCATTCAACCAGAAAAGCACTGTGTGAAAGCAGTGCATTTACCCTTTTTCACCAGCACACTCAGCCCAAAGCTTTACGGTCACTCAGGGCTTCGCTGTCTCATCAGGCCTTGGACCGGATGCTTGGAAGCCACAAGGGGTAAAAGGGGGCAGTCCACGCAGAAAACAAACCAAATCCAAATATGTCTTCTTGTACTCTTTAAAGGTTTTAAGCATAGCCCGCAGAACAAATGCAAAAAATGTCGTGGCAACAAGCGTTATTCAGTCTTACAGAACGAGCCATCTTTTCATAAATCAACAAGAGAGTCTGCAATGATTCACTTATTTTGAAGACTAAAATAATAACCATTCAAGAGAGACAAGGAATATACAAAAACAGCCATACTACACAATACAGAGAGGATATCTACACAGTTTTGAAGGTACGTTAGATGCAAACTAAAGAATACCACTAACAGAATTTCACTTGAAACATCACACATGGAACATGAAACATACCATAATGCATAGTAACTTAGGTAACACTTACAATAAGAGTACAACAATTCACGTTAGTTAATGCCGTAATAAACATTAAGTAACAGGTAATAAACATTAAGTAACAGTTAACTAACCGTTAATTCATGTGTCTAAGAATCATTTACTAATGCTGTTCATGCTAAGGTATTAATTTATATGTTATTTAAGGGTTATTGTAGACATTATTAACATTAGTAAATGCCATAATAATCATTAACTAACAGTTAATTAACCATTATGTCATTACCTAACGTAAACTAATGTTAATTGTTGTACTGTTATTGTGAAGTGTTACCGTAACTTATTTCAAAGGTGTAAATGACATTTTTTTTTAAGACAGTACAGCAGGTAAGGATCACCAGCTGCAAGTTCTGGATGTTGTTTGGATATTGGCCTCCCTCTGTTGACTATTTAAGCAATTTAGCACAATTATATAGGTCCAAACATACATAGACACACATTACAGGCCTATTGTAAGGAAAGTTATTTTAGTGTGGACATCACATTCACATCATTTAACTATTCTGGACTAATAAATGCTTATATTAAATTAATAAATCCTGTTACTACCTGATAAATGATGGAGACTGAGAAATATATAGTAACATCAACATCAAAACCAACATCTTAAAATGCCCTCCCACACTCACAATAAATATCTGGTGATGCAGCAGTGGGCAGTGTATTCAACATATTTGTTTAGTTTACAGCTTAAACAAGAAAGCCAAAGCAGCCCTAATAAATGGCTTTGCCAAAGAAGAGAGAATAAAATTGTGGTGTAGTCATGCATAAAGTTTTGTGCATGTTGTCTCTCTCTAACTTCACTCGCTTCTCGGAAAACAAATAATCTTGAAAAACAGAAATTCGTACGGCAAACATTGTCAGTGCTTTGTCGAAAACAGTATTTGGATTCACTGCTAGTCCTTGCAGCATACTAGCTTCCCTGCCCGATGTAGATAGAGCAGAGGTAACACCAGACTGCTGGGCAGACCGAACCAGAACCCAACTGATGTCAGCACACAAAGAACTCTAATGGGAATCAACGGTGAGCCGTACATGCCAAAGCAAACCAGAGAACCTACAATCTGCACCAACTGCACTCCAAGTATTGCCATGATAGTATACAATGCCCTCAGCTTTGACGGGTTGATCGACTCCCTGTTCCCTCCCACTTCCCGCATCCTCGGGCGAATCAGAGTGCGGAGAATGGCGAGGCTGCAGAAAAAGGTGACAATGAAGAAAAGGCCATGGATGCTGAAAAGGGGGATGAGGAGGATTTCGGGACGGGACAACTCTGATACACCCATCCAGCCAAAGCTAAGCAGCCACACACACACAATGCTGAAATTTCTGATCCTGACCCCACCCGCTTTTCTCAGGCTCAGGTAGCTGATGGGGTGCACGACTGCCAGGTAGCGCTCTGCGCAGGTCAGACAATGAAAGAGTGTCTGTCCAGGAAAGACGATGGATAACATCTTACGCCCCACTGATATCATCCCCATTTCTTTCATGTAGAGGCCACAACAGTACAAGACACACCCTAAGGTACTGATCAGCTCCATGATGATCATGTGGTAGGTGAAGACGTCGGAGTGGGTTGATGCTGTTGCTGCAGAGACAGAGCGCTGTCGCCTCCATCGTTGCAGACCCAGGTGGAGGATGAAGATGAAGAGAGGGACGAGGAGGACACGGGTGAAACTGAAGGCGGTGAAGATGATAGAGCTAACTGAGGATTCTAAGCACACTTTGTGGATGGAGGGAGAGGGAACGACAAGGGAAACATTGGAAGAGGAGGAGGAGTTGTTGACAGACATGTTTAAAGGCCTGTTGAGGAAGAGGAGGAGAAGGAGAGAGAGAAAGAGAGAGTTGTATTTTTCAGTAACTGAAGAGAGTATATATATATATATATATATGTATATATATATATATATATATATATATATTCCGTATTGATCTGAATATAAGACGACCCTGATTTTAAGACGACCCATGTTTTTCAAGACCCTTTTTTGGAAATATACTTTTTATATGGACATTCTGTGACACCAGCCCATGCTAGCTTTAAACTCAGTGCGGGGGATGTTGAGCTCTGTGGCAACTTCAAGTGCTTTTTGCTGAATCACAGCCCTCGTAACGGGCAGTCCTTCACTATGTTTCTCATTCACAAAATCGCACACCCTCCTGTCAGTCTCGTTGAATCGACCAGTTTTTGGACCACGAAAAGCCCTTCTCTGGCTGTGGGCATTTTTTAGCTCTTCTTTCTGAGACCGCCACCGCGTCACATTGCACTCAGGGCCAGGGTTAAGGGATGTTTATTTACCTTGACAGTTTTGAAGGTAACTTCAGAAAGCGTCCAACTGACAGCCGGAGCGGCATGTCAGCTGGCTGCTACATTCAACCGGGTGGCCCCGCACACTGGCCGGCCCACTTGATGCCGGCCGGTGCCTCGGTCAGGTCTGCCGGATCTGACAGGTGCGCGGCACACACAGACTGCCATATATACCTTTCATCATAAATCAACTTTTGTTTATACGTGGTTGCAGTAACACAATGGACAGCGACACAGACAGCATGGTTGATGATTGATTGCGCAATGCGGCCATTTGCTGGTAATCGCGCTGCGCGCATTAAACGATTTTGCGGAGGCAGGAGGAAAGTTGCATGATTTATGTTGTATCCACGTTCGCGCGCTGCGTGCTTGTTCATGTGCTCGTGCATGAACGCCCGTACCGTGCTGGAGCACACCACTTCCAACCGTGCCAGAGCGGGGGAAGTGTGCTGTATTCAAGCACGGAACATATGCAAGTACAATACATGTGTATTTGCTTAGACCCCCAATATTAGACGAGGACGTTTTTTCAGGGCATTTTCAATGGAAAAAATATCGTCTTATATTCAGATCAATACGGTATATATACATACATATACTTAGCTAAAAAATAGGAAAACAGTGTAAATTTTTATATACACACATATATACACCATATACACACACATATATGTTTATATGTACATATACATACATACATACATACACACACACACACACACACACACACACACACACACACATATATATATATATATATATAGTATGTTCTATATTTATTCTACAATTTTGATAATTTTGTAAACCTATGTCCAATTTTTGAACATTGCCCTGGGAGATGCTCAGGTTGATATACATACATATACAGTACAGGCCAAAAGTTTGGACACACCTTCTCATATCGAGAGAATGCCAAGAGTGTGCAAAGCAGTAATCAGAGCAAAGGGTGGCTATTTTGAAGAAACTAGAATATAAAACATGTTTTCAGTTATTTCACCTTTTTTTGTTAAGTACATAACTCCACATGTGTTCATTCATAGTTTTGATTCCTTCAGTTAGAATCTACAATGTAAATAGTCATGAAAATAAAGAAAACGCATTGAATGAGAAGGTGTGTCCAAACTTTTGGCCTGTACTGTATATATACATATATGAAAAAAAAAAAAAAAAAAAAAAAAAAAAAAAATATATATATATATATATATATATATATATAAATAGGAAAACAGTGTGTGTGTGTGTGTGTTTGTGTGTGTGTGTGTGTGTGTGTGTGTGTATACACACATATATAGGAAAACATAAAAACATATATATAAAAAAAGGAGAACAGTGTAAATTTGGATCAGGGATCAACAGCTGGTTAATTAATCCACTGTGTATTTCACATAAAAAGATGAAGACCAGGCACAACAAGACTGTGATTGTCCTCTGTCAGTCAAATTAAATACATTTAAGTTAAGTTAAAAGTTAAAGGTCAAATCCATTGAGTATTGACTCATTTTGTTTTTTTCTTGTTTGTTTTTAAATTCAGCCATTGCTTGATATGTCCAAAACATGAAAAGAAACTAACCTTTTTCCAGCAGTGTTTCTTTCTGATAGCCTTTTCTGGTGTCTGCAAAGTCACTGGCCGTGGTGCACAGGTGCTCTGTCAGTATACACAGCTGTCATTGTACGTGCTGGTTCTTTGCATGTTGCAAAGCCCAAAGGGATTTGTGATTTTAGAATGTATTTATTTAACTTCATGCTGTATGGAAATGATCTCGCCACTTCAGCGAGCTCAGACTGCAGGATCCGCCGCACATGAGCTTCCCTCAATCCAATGTAATGAGTATGGCCTATGAAAAGATCACACACTTACAATGCATTAAAAAACAATGGATTCGTCTTTTCCAACCTTTCATGGAGCCGTTGCTTTCCATTCATTCCACTGAGATATCATCCTGATGTCACGTGTGTAAATGCCACAGCAGAAGAAACTGTACCTAACTTCACATCACTTAACTGTAACCTAACTAAGCCTAATATGAGCTTAGTCCATCAATTTCAAATTGCACCATTTCTCATAGTTTCTTTGGATCATGAATACATTAAGTAAGCAGTCAGTCATTATGGGTCATTATTAACACTGCAGAGAGAGAGAGCAATCATAAGCACATCACAAACAGTAGATGTAAGGTTGTCAAAAACTCTGTTAGTGAAGGAAAAAAGGAAAGCCACTTTGCTCACTTTGCCCAAATTTTATTAGAGACATCGTTTCACAGCTGAACTGAATCTTCGTCAGGTAAAAAATGAATTAAAACAACGGAAACCACACCCAATATTTATACATCATCACCCCAATAGTCTGACAAGCTCTGCGATGGTAGTTGTGATTAACCATCCAAGATAACATCCTAATATCAACTGACAATAGAAAAAAAATATAGGAAAGCATGATGCAGTATTTAATTGAGGTGCATTGTTACATATACAACAATCAATAACACCTGCTTTCACAAAAATCTTTTATTATTACATAATAGGCAAACTACAATTCAGGTATAGAGACTGAGTCATTAGACAAACCTCTACCAAACAAATTAACTACTTTAACAGGAATATGACTCACCTGTTCAGTTTCTAAAATTATTTCAAGAGTATGTGTCAGGATCTAGAAATATAAAATACATCTACACTGCTTTGAGAGAACCATTATCACCATTGTCATTCAGAAGAAATGTTTTATCTCATACTCTAGGGGTGAGAGTCTAAAGAGTGAAAATATAAAAACTTTCTCTTTGGAACAGAACAGAATATGTCTTTATTGTCATTGTACAAGTACAACGAAATGTAAGGAAAGGGCGTATTTAAGGGGGTATTTAATCGCCTCCTCTTCTTGGACATCTAATGTGCCCCCGGGTGATTTGCCTCTTCATGAATAACATTGAACATCATTTATATGCAATGTTATCCACAGGTTGCATACCCAGCTGATTTGTCTGTGAATGCCATGCATTATTTAAATAGGAAATCATGGCAATTGCATTTGGTTGGAGATTTTTATTTAATATGTCGGTTATCCTTTATACTTTGCTGTAATTTACCCCAGTCCAGTTTTATTTATTTATTTATTTTAAGTAAATTGATTCCACTCTCACTGGACTTTACTCTCTCTAATTTCACGTAAATCCAATTTGCTGTAGTTTTCATCCTGATTCGGTATTGTACCTACAGCACACTAGTTTCCCTGCCCGGTGTAGAAACAGCAGTGGTAACACCAGACTGCTGGGCAGGCTGAGCCAGAATACAGATGGAAAGAGCACACATAGAAAATCAGTGCTTGTAAACCCAAAGTTGGACATGCCAAAGAAAAGCAGGAAACCAAGAAATCTCACTAGCAACACTCCCATGATGGACACGATGGTAAAGAATGCCCTCAGCTTTAATGGGTCGATCGGCTCCCTGGTGCCACCCACTTCCCTCAGCCTTGGGCGAATCAGAACGTGGAGAACGGCGAGGCTGCAGAAGGAGGTGACAACCAAGAAGAAGGCAAGGAAGAAGAAAAATACCGAGATGGGGAATGGACCGGACAATAAACCAATCAAGACAAAGCTCAGCAGCCAAACACAACCAATGCTAATATTTCTGATTCTGATCCCACGCGCCTTTCTCAGGCTCAGGTAGGTGATGGGGTGCACCACTGCCAGGTAGCGCTCTACGCAGGTGAGGCAGTGAAAGAGGAACTGTCCAGGAATGACAACGCAGAAAATTTTGATCCCCGTTATTTCCATCGAAATGTCACGCGAGAGGATGGAACAATAGTAGATGCTGCAGCCCAGGAATCCAATCAGCTCCATGACGACCATGTGGTAGGTGAAGAGGTCGGAGTGGCTCAATGCTGTTGCTGCGGAAACGGATCGGCCTTGCCTCCATCGTTGCAGACCCAGGTAGAGGACGAAGATGAAGAGGGGGAGCAGCAAGAAGATGCCGGTGAGGGTGAAAGATGTGAAGATGATAGTGCTGACAGTTGAGTTGAAGCAGTTGTGGGTGTAGGAGATGAAAAGAGGGTGAACGGAGATGTTGAGGGAGGAGTGGTTGACGGACATGTTGATTTATTAAAGGCCTGTTGAGGCGGAAGAGGAGAAGAAAAAGAGCCAGATGAGAGAAAGAGGGAGAAGTGTAGATAGAGGGAGAGAGAAAAATAATCTTTATTGTCATGTTTCTACATTTCAAACAACAGTAACTACAATGAGGAAAATATACAATAAAACTAGAAGAGTATACTTGCTTTCTGCCTTATGAGCACTGGGATAGGCTCCAGCACTCCTGCGACCCTAATTAGGATAAGTGGGTTGGAAAATGAATGAATGAATGAATGAATGAATGAATGAATGAATGGACTCAGTTGAGTGTAGATCTCTACCAGGTGTATCCTGTGCTTGAACTTAAAACAGCTTTTTCAAAGGTTTTGAATCACTGCAACCAGAAGAGGCCCTGGATCATACAGCCATAACTCTGCACAAACAATATCTGGCAGATTGCCCCAGCTTATGCAAGATTAGCTGTGGACAGATACCAAACACATGATCAAGAAAAGAATATGGCGTCATCTCTCCGGGCAATAATTCCCTACTGCGTTGCTCAAAACGTTGTCCTCCCAAGCAACTTTTCACAACCAGGCTTCAGTCTTTTAGAAACCATAGATCTGGGTATTGATATCGATATATATA
Source organism: Myripristis murdjan (assembly GCF_902150065.1). NCBI lineage: Eukaryota > Metazoa > Chordata > Actinopteri > Holocentriformes > Holocentridae > Myripristis > Myripristis murdjan. Next base: position 9,617,152 of record NC_043997.1, read on the forward strand.
AGAGGATTTGCTTGACTGTGCCAACCAATATTTTCAACAATCTTAATCGACTTTTGTCATTTTAATCCCTCATGGGGTTAAGTTAGTGTAAGGTCAGTGCCGATTTACCAGGTTTTTGTATGTTGTGCAAAAAGGAGATTATTCTCTAAATAAAGATGAAGATGGACACAGAGAAAATGAGAGATGAGATGATGGTGGTTTCTGTTTAGTGGAGTTTGCAGCAAGGAGGTGGGAGTGGTTGGTAATTTAATTTAATTTAATAATAATAATAATAAATATTGCTGCACAGAACCATGTAATGTAATGTAATTTAATGTAACAAAGCCTAATATGTGTTTAGTCTATCGCACCATTTTCACAGTTTATTTGGATCACATGTAGATTAAGTAAGCAATCAGTCATCATGGTACGGGTCATTATTAACACTGAACATCATTTCTATGCACCATTATCCACTGGTTGTATACCCATCTGATTTGTTTGTGAATATCATGCATCATTTAATCAGGAAATTGTGGTGGCAGCTGCTGGGAGAGAGCAGACAGGCAGGTGGAGATCTAATGGCATTAAAGTGACTGTGGCTCGCTGCCCGTTCACGGGTTGAAAGAAAAATAGTTAAAAGTGGAAGGTGTTGAGATGGTTTAAAGACCAGGCTTGAGCGTTGCTGTGGCTCCATCGTGAATGCACCACTTTAAATGTTGCTACAAGATCCAAGCGAGGTTTTAAAATGGCTTGAAAGCCAAATGGTAGTTCATGAGCTTTTGATAAAATACCATTGAAGTGACTGATTTATTTTTCTAATCTTTGAGGTACATATAGGCAGTAAGGCTACACATTTAGAGCTTTGGTCAATAATGTGCCTAAATGGTCCCTCACTTGATCGGTCAGATCATTGTATATTTTATTGTATTTGTGGACACAGAACAGCTTGAGGCAGCTTGAAGCATGTGCTTGACCAAAAAGTGTGTGAGGTTCAGTGTTGCAGAAGCATGAACATTTAGGGGGATAAGCCAAGCTAACCTGCTCTAAAAGATAGAGAACTGCAGATATTTCCAAATAGGGTCTTGTGATGTCAAATGAGCTGGTTCAAGTGATATCTGTGGCTAATCTATAATCCAAAATTCAAAGAGAGAGACAAAGCATGTGCACACAATCCTATGACCATGCACACTGGTCATTAAAAAACAATTGTCTAACAATGTCAAAACCAAACTCACACTGTTGGATAGCATTAAAACCAGCCAAAGCACCAATCACCTCAATGAAGAGAGAGCAAAATAAAGGAGCTTTCCACAGTCCTCACATGGAATATTTTGTCTGAAGTGTGGGCAACTTCTTTGCCAAGTCCCTCCAAAGCACAAGTTTTACAGCATGTATTTTGAATGTTAATTATTTATTTATTTATGTATTTGTTATTGGTTATTAAATATTTTTTAATCAGTACTTCTTGTGTGTGTTTGCAGTGCATCTGAGAGTTCATTCTGGATTTCAAGTCAGCATTGAGGCTGAAAAGCAATGACAACAGTAACAGCAACAGTGCAAAATTGGTTCAGCGGACAAAAGCTGTTGATTAATCCACAGAGGAATACAAAAATCGACTATGAGGCACAACAGAAGCAGCTTTTTCCTCTTTCAGTCAAACCAAATGTGACAAATTAAAAGAAGAGACCACGTTATTATGAGTGTCATGCTGTAACTGTGGAGATAGAGTTTCATCACAATCATTGAGTGTTAGGTTTTAGTATTTTTTTCTATTTCAGGAATGAATAAGTATCTTTTTTTTTTTTAGTCCGTTGGGAACATTAAAAGAAACTAACCTTTCTAGCAGTGTTTCTTTTTCCACAGTCTCCAAAATTGCTGAGCTGCTGTGTGCAGGTATTCCACGAAAACAGATGCTGCTGAATGTGTGTGTTGCTGCTTTTGTTCGCGGTTGTGCATGAGAGAAAGAAGCATGATTGTTGGCTCTTTGCGTGTTGCAAACCAATCATGACCTCATCTCCATTTTTGGTGCTCATTGTGTATGGAAATGATGTCTCCATTCGCCTGCTCCAAGAGGCCAGCCTACGAGCTCAAAAATAGAAATTCACAGGTTTTCTTGTCACGTTAATCTTCTCCATATGAATCCAGTTTTAAACATATTTGCTATCATGACAATTATTCTCTGGGCACAGATTATACCCTTAGCACACATTTGTTCGTGAAATAATATTTTGTTCCATTTTTCAAAGCCAGTAGTGCCAGTCAACACTGTGCTGGAGATCATCAGGTGAGTGATTTTATTTTGAAAAGCAGCTTGCATGCATACATGTTTACCAGAAAACAAATCACTGGGTGACATTACAGAAGGTGTTTTCATTCAACAGCTAAACACAGTCACTTTTTTAAAATATTTTTACCAGTATTTAGCACAAGCCTTTTCTTAATCCATTATTTCTGAAGACACTCACACTTTTGCACAAATGTTCACAGTGTCCGCCATGAACACGAAACCTTTCCCCAACTGCCATGCTGACATGCCAGTATCACACACAGTCTACATTAAAAAGTTAAAGTAAAAAGTAACACAGTCTACATCACACACACCGAGAAGCTCATTGTGTATTCTCTTAGTGATATTCATGGATAATAATCAAGCCAAGGTCTCAGTGGCATTTGGGTGGCATCTGTTGTTGAGATTTTTATGTTTAGCTCTAATTTACTCAAATCCATTTTTTAAAAGTAACTGCATTCCACTCCAGGCTGTTCTAATCGAAATGATTGTTAAATAATCAACTATTCTCTCCTCTACTCTCACCTGCTTGAATGTATTCTACTCTAATCTGATTTTTCTGATGTTTTTGCTGTAGTCTTCATCCTGATTCAGTGCTGAACCTACAGCATGCTAGTTTCCCTGCCCGATGTAGAAACAGCAGAGGTAACACCAGACTGCTGGGCACGCTGAACCAGACTAAATATGGAAGGTTGATACATGGATTATCTTTGCCTAGAAGCCCTAAATTGGGCAGGCCAAAGAAAAGCAGGAAACCAAGAAATCTCACTAGCAACACTCCCATGATGGAGATTATGGTAAAGAATGCCCTCAGCTTTAATGGGTTGATCGGCTCCCTGTTCCCTCCCACTTCCCTCTGCCTCGGGCGAATCAGAGTGCGGAGAACGGCGAAGCTGCAGAAAAAGGTGACAACCAAGAAGAAGGCAAGGAAGAAGAAAAATGCAATGTTGTGGAATATGGGAATATATGTCACACCTATCCAGCCAATGCTCAGCAGCCAAACACAACCAATGCTAATATTTCTGATTCTGATCCCACTTGCCTTTCTCAGGCTCAGGTAGGTGATGGGGTGCACCACTGCCAGGTAGCGCTCTACACAGGTGAGGCAGTGAAAGAGGAACTGTCCAGGAATGATAAACAACATCATTCTGAACCCCACTACAAACATCGCAGATTCATGCAAGAGGATGGAACAAAAGTAGATGCTGCACCCCAGGAGTCCGATCAGGTCCGTGGTGACCATGTGGTAGGTGAAAAGGTCAGAGTGGCTCGATGCGGTTGCTGTGGAAACGGAGCGTCCTTGCCTCCATCGCTGCAGACCCAGGTAGAGGATGAGGATACAGAGGGGGAGGAGGCAGAAGACGCTGGAGAAGGTGACAGATGTAAAGACGAGAGAGCTGTCTGTGAGGTTGAAGCACTCAAAGGTGAGATTCTGGTAATAGGTGTTGGACATGTTGATTTATAAAAGACCTGTTGAAGAGGAGGAGAAGAAGAAGAGAGGGACAAGAGACAGAGGGAGAAGTGAAAAATAATATGGCATTATATCTTTACGAAACATTCCTTTACAGTGCTGTCCCAAAAAGTCCCTGAAAGCAACTTCTCACAACTTCTGTGAAACCATACAAGAAATATTAAAACCAATCAGAACGCTATAAATTAAGCTAAAATACATTAATTGCTTAAAGGAATACCTCAACTTTGAACATCGAACATCTTGTTTCAGTCTGGTAAGCAAATTGTGCCATGAGCCAAAAGTCGGTGAGATATTAAGGCAGTACCACAAATCTAATGAAACACAGGAGAATGTAGCACATCAAAGAGCATTTGCTTCATTAGACTTTACCGGAGTGAAATAACTCCAAACGTTTTTGTTTTTGTCTGCCATCACTCTCCGTGTCTATGTCTTTAACTGTGTTTCTCTGCTGCTCTGACTTTCCTCCTGAGGCCTCCTGTTTGCTTTGCATGCTGCACCGCTTTTGAAATGCTCTGTTTTAGCCTCCTCATCCTCCCACCTGTTGCGGTCCCTCCCCTTGCCCTGCATGTGGGACTGTTTCAGGCACATCAGGGCCACTTGTTTCCCTCCACACCTGATTTGTGTTAGTCTCACTAGCCTCACCCTTGTGTTTCCTGTCTTTGCTGTCACTCCAGCCAGTCTTTTCGTCCTTCCAATCTTGTGATCCTGCTCCTTTCACCAGGTGTGTCTAGTTTTGCCATTTGGCTCCTGTGTGTGTATATCTACCTGTAGTCTTGTCAGGATCCCTGTGTGTTTCTGTTCCTGCCTCCCTGTATGCCAGGTGCTTGTTTCCTGAGTTTGTAGCTGCTTTTAGTTTCTATTAAAGGTTATTCACTACAAGCCTGCTTGCTTGCTGTCTCCTGCCCTTGTGTCCACCAGCTATGCTTCCCTGGGACAAGATGGCAGACTGTCAACTTTGCATCATGGGTACTATTTCCTTCTTTCAGACTAGTCGAGGATAAACAGTTGTCCAAGCTAAATGAAAACCATGTGGTCCCATCTGTCAAGTTCTGTGCTTACTCCACGGGTTTTTGTCAGTGAAATATAAAGGGTTCTCACCCTCAACAGGTTTGCATAGTGCAGCTTTGATCCGGATCGTGTATCAGAAAGGCACTGATTATGAAATACCAACAATACTTAACAATAACTCAGTTGAGATTTAAACCAGGTTTTTCAAAGGTTTTGAATCACTGCAACCAAAAGAGGCCCTGGATCATACAGCCATAACCAGGGTGGGAGTTACACAACTTTAGGGGCAAGGCCATTTGGCCTTTGGTGTTGCCACATTTTTTAGGGCATTAAGCCCACATGCCAGGGCACCAAGGCCATTGAGTAAAATGTATGGACTTGTAACCTATGCTTGGAATAAACATCATGACTTCATACAAATAAACAAAAAAACATCACACAAAATACAATGTGATTATACAACTATTACCAACAAAATAAAATGTATTATCAAGACGTATTCATACTGTGGGCATTTCACTCTCAAAATATAAAAGCTTGTTGCTAGTATTCTCTCAGTTTCAGCGGAAATACATGAGATCTGACATTAACTAGTCATTGTCAGCGAGCCAACTTGGGCTCATCGTGTTTTCTAGACATTGTGATTTCCCAAAACTGAATAGATACCACACAAAGCAAAACAAAAGTTTGCTAGTTCAAAAACTTTGCTAGTTCAATCATGTTGTAACTAGAATATCCGCTGGAAAATTTTTTTTTTTCATGGACTTATAGTTATACTCCTGCCAACTTTCAGTCATTTTTAATCTAACAGGTGCCGTGACAATGACTTACAAACACAGCTGATCTTTATCTACAACAAACTCATATTAATATGGTCGGTGCCAGAACAAAGATCTATCTTTTGATTGATCGATTAATAGGCTAATTAATAACTGATAACATTAAAGCTGCAAGCAGCGTTGGACGGCCCTCGCACCCATGCCCCCTGCTGGCCGGCAGCTGTGGCATGGGCAGACTGAAATGCAGGCAGACAGAGAAATCCTCATTCAATCCAATGGAGAAATCGATCAAACCCACACCCGTTTGAGGTAACGCCGCTCGGACATCGTTTGAGTTACAGACGCGATTCGAATTTTAAACGAGGCACAAGAATTGGATCTATAAATCTTGTATTTACACAATTTTGCTATCTTATACCGTTTTTGAGTTATGGCAGTTTTAGTTTGACTGTTTTCTCTGCTCCCGCTGACGGTTTATAATGGATGTGTATTGCGGAACTGTCAGTTGCCTAGAGTGAGTCACATGACCGGGCAGAGTGCAGAGGAGAGGACACCAGGGTCCAAAATGTTCAAAAAGTCTTCACAGCAGCCACAAACTTGTTCCAATTTAAAAATTAATTTCATATTTTTGTAGGAATTTCCGTCCTCTTTCCATCGGGATACGTTTCGAAGCCATGCGATGTTTACTTTAGACGGCAGGGGCCTAATTAGCGCCAAGTGTGCGCCTCTGTATGCCAAACTCCATGCGAAAAAATGGCATTTTGGTTGCGGCAACGCTGACTTCAAGGGCTTATAATTTAAAAACTAAGCGAGTAATGACGAAATCCTTCAGAACTTTTGTTAAGCACTGTATCCTCTTTCATGTATTAGCTTTTCGAGCCGCCGCGATTTACGGCCTCGGAGGAGATAATGTTTGTGCAATGCGAAATTTTGGGCGTGACTTTTACTTTGAAAGGCAAATTGCGTACTTCCTGTTGATTTTAGGTCGGGGGGGGCGAGCACGTGAAATCTCGGCCTTGATGAGACCTACATTTCGGCGCTGGTTTGGTCTTTCTATCACATTCCTGTGGGCCGCAGCGGTCGATTTAGTGTGCCTAGGTGGCGCTAGAGAGCCCATATTTGCACTTCGGGGGTCTGAGTCGCCATTTTCTCGAATTTTTCACCAGACCTGGTGTGCGTGCCAAATTTGGTGAGTTTTTGAGCACGTTTAGGGGGTCAAATTAAGGCCGAATGACGCGTAATAATAAGGAGAAGAAGAAGAAGAAGAAGAAGAAGAAGAAGAAGAAGAAGAAGAAGAAGAAAGAAACAGTACAGAAACAATAGGCCCTTCTCCCTAAGGGAGGGCTCGGGCCTAATTAACACATTAATAGCAAGAGCAAAGTTATAGCCGCACATCTCCGTGGAAAATCTTCCATGTACTGTAAGAGGTGCTGAATCTGCCTCAGTAGGTACTGTCCATGGTGCTGAATCTGCCTCGGCAGGTACTGTCCATGGTGCTGAATCTGCCTCGGCAGGTATTGTCCATGGTGCTGAATCTGCCTCAGCAGGTACTGTCCATGGTGCTGAATCTGCCTCGGCAGGTACTGTCCATGGTGCTGAATCTGCCTCAGCAGGTACTGTCCATGGTGCTGAATCTGCCTCAGCAGATTCAGCCCATTTGACAGCCCAAGACGTTGACCGGGCCGTACCGGCTTCATTTCCTGACCTCTCCAGCTGATCCAGCTCTTCACTCGTCTCTCTTGTGTATCTCTCCTTTATCTGTTCTGTCTTGTCTTCCTCGTTCAGCCATTCATCCAAACTTAGGTCGCCAAAGAAATCAAAATTGACAACAAAACAGTCCATTATGCAGACTAACATAGTTGACAGCGGCTTTTGATGCGGGTTTCAGTGAAACGTTTCGTGTTGCCATGGAAACCACACAGACTCGGGCAGTAAAATACAGGCAGAGTAATATTTTCAGTGATGAGGAATTTTTCATTTGAGCACGGCTAGCCGTGCTGTCATGCTCATTTGAGCACATTCTAAACGTCTGATTGACCAATCAGATTGCTCAGTCAGATCTATGTGTTGTATAATGGTTGTGCGTGCATGCAAAACATTGCTTTGCTTCAAAGCCACCAACATGAGCGGGAATTCAATTCAATTTGGGTTGGGATTCGTTTTTTTCCCCTCTGGATTTTCTTGCATCCATGATAACCTTGAGAAATTGACTGCCTCGTGCACACCGGCCAAATTGGCCGTGAGGGGTACAATTATTTTCAGGGCACTATGGCCAGAGCGTGGGACAACGATGGCCATGGCCGTTGTGGCCATGGTATAATTCCCACCCTGGACAGAGTGGTTGCGCGCACATCCAATCCTGTTTTAGGCCAGGTGCCGGATGATCACAGGGTCACAACGAGAAAGAAGAAGAAAATCCGCACACTGGATTTGAGCTCCCAATAGGCTTTATTGACGACGTTTCGACCAAATGGTCTTCCTCAGGCAACTATACAGGAGTGACATGGCAAATGGCAGGTGTATATATAGGCTGAAAGCCTGGTGACATCACAGCTCTGGCAATTATCAATCAAGCCAGGCGGCCTCAAGTGAGCCATATATGGGTATATATGGGCTAATATTCCCACCATACAATACAATGCAATATACACAATAAATACAAAAAATACAATGTGCACAATGTACAGATTATTATAAGGAAACCATACAAAGACACAACAAAGGCATGAGATCACAGTCTGCAAAAAGTTTTATAGCTAATCAACACTGTTTGGAGAAAAGACACACCAACTGAATGAACGAGTGGAAAAGTCAAGCGCAGAGGTGAAACGACTAGATGTGCAACTCACTAAAGAGCTGTCAGACAAAAAGAAATTAACTGAGCTCAAGAAAGACATTGAACAATATGCGGCCAAGTGCTCCAATGAGATCCGCACTCGCAAGAAAGCCAAGTTCGCACGGGACATGGATGACTACAAACAGAACAAGGTCTACTTCTGGAAAGATGGCAAGCCGGAACAACAGCGGGACAACGCCAGACACCGATCCAGAGGACGCCGAGAGCCCGACCGGCATTACAGAGGCTGGCCCTCCTCATCCTCTTTTGAATCTGGATCTGACATGAGCAGCCAATCAGGACGCGCAGCGCCTTTTTTAGGCCCTGCCCACAACAGGCGTCCGCCCCGGTGGAGACGAGCCCTCCCAGACATAAGTGATGCAGGAGAGGGCAGCGGAAGAAGGCGAAGGTCCCTGATATTTGCCGAGAACAAGACACGGTAATAAATCTGTCTGATAAAGCACTATCTGAACACTGCACTTCAGCGCTAAGTAAAGGGCTGAATTTTGCGCCTACTGCACAGACTAATGACTTTGAAACTTTCATTGACTTTCAAAAGTTCTTTCGCAACTTGAGACTTAGAGAGTTTTTTCACAATAACACGAGGGACTGCACCCCAAGCACCGACAGCTCTATCCCCCCTTCCACATCCACCCCCACCCCCACCATCACTGCTGTTGACGCACCCATCCCTGTTAACACTTGTACGGGCACTGCTCGCCTTCCCTTCAAGAGAAGATCCACCTTTATTCCTCCTAAACACCGAAATGCATCACTTGATACATATTGTCGGTTGGTGGAAGATGATGTGAAAGGTTTATTAAAAAAGAAAAAAGAGTATAAAGTGTTTAATAATTTGTCCAAAGCAGAAAGGGATGCATTAACAAATCTGAGCAAGGACAATATGGTTGTGGTACAACCTGCGGATAAGGGGGGAGCCATAGTCCTACAGAATGTGTCTGATTATGTAAGTGAAATTAAAAGACAACTCAGTGATACCACTTTTTATGAGAAGTTGTCCTCTGACCCCACCAGTAGGCTAAAAGCTGTCGTGCAATCCAGACTTACAGCTCATTTAAACAACTCCGAGTTTGATAAGAATGTCTTTGATTTTTTGTCAGTGGCACATCCAGTCATCCCAGTGATTTACACACTTCCCAAGATACACAAGGGTTTAGACATTCCCCTAAAAGGCAGACCCATTGTAAGTGGCATAGGCAGCCTCACTGAAAACATTTCAGCCTATGTGGACCATTTTATTAAGCCTGAGGTCATCACTTTGCCTTCTTATATAAGGGACTCAAGTGACTTTATTAATTCACTTAAATCCTTTGAAAATGTCACTGACTCTTTGCTTATGGCTACCTTTGATGTCCAATCACTGTACACGTGCATTCCAGAAAGGGGTGGCATAGAGGCGCTAGAATATTTTCTGAGTCAACGCCCAGCCACATCCAAACCTAGCACTGCATGCATTTTGGATTTAGCTCACATAGTGCTCAGCAACAATTACTTTAAGTTTGAGAATGACTTTTACTTACAGTGTAAGGGTACTGCTATGGGCACCAAGATGGCACCAAACTATGCCTGCCTATATATGGGTCATTTTGAAAACAAATATGTTTTAAATACAGCAAACCCATTTTGGTCCAAGATTTTATTATATCGGAGGTTTATTGATGACATCTTTATTATTGCTGATTGTACTGTGGAAGAACTGAACCTGTTTCACCAATATCTGAATTCATGTAATGATCACCTGCGTTTCACACTTGAGTTTGACCGGGAAAGCATCAGTTTTTTAGATGTTTTGGTACGGATAAGTGGGGACTGTTTACACACAGATCTTTTTCGCAAACCTACAGATCGAAACACCATGTTAAGAGGAGACAGCTTTCACCCTCAACCACTTATCAAAAGCCTGCCTATCAGCCAATTCTATAGGATTCGCAGGGTATGCAGTGATGACAGCACATACGCAGCACAGGCTTCAGACCTTTCCAACAGGTTCCTTAATAGGGGTTACAAACAGGAGTGGGTTGCTGCAGCCAGAGGGCGCTATGACAAGATGACGCAAGAGGAGTGCCTCCAGCCTAGGAATAAGGCACCCACTCACAACTCTAATATGTGCTGTGTCAGATATTCCCCCCTTGGTGCCAAATTCAGAGAGACAATTCAAAAGCACTGGCACATTGTAAATTCAGACCCCAAACTAAAAAATATATTCACTGAACCACCCAAACTTGTTTTTAAACGTCCCAACAACATCAGGGACAGCTTGGTGAGATCTGACATCAACCCCCGAATCACACCAAAACCTATCAGCCTACCAGATGGTAACTACAAGTGTGGGGGCTGCTCCCAATGCGTCTACATGCAGAGATGCAAGTCCTTCACCCATCCACACACAGGTCGCAACATCTCCATCCGGGGGGCCATTACATGCAGTACTACACATGTAATTTACATGATCCGTTGCCCATGCGGCCTTGCCTATATTGGGAAAACATCCAGGGAGTTACGCACCAGGATTAGCGAACACAGGAGTAAGATCAGATCAGGTGATGAGCGCAGTCCTGTTGCAGCCCATTTTAAAAAGGCGGGCCACAGTGTTAGTGCGCTGCGCTATCTAGGAGTGGAGAGGATAGAGAAACAGCGCAGAGGTGGTGACATGGAAAGAAAACTCCTCCAAAGGGAGACCTACTGGATTTATTTCCTCAATACCATGTCACCTAAGGGCCTCAATGAGGAATTTGACATTAGGCCCTTTTTGTGAAATGATATTTGGTGTGTCTTTTCTCCGAACAGTGTTGATTAGCTATAAAACTTTTTGCAGACTGTGATCTCATGCCTTTGTTGTGTCTTTGTATGGTTTCCTTATAATAATCTGTACATTGTGCACGTTGTATTTTTTGTATTTATTGTGTATATTGCATTGTATTGTATGGTGGGAATTTTAGCCCATATATGCCCATATATGGCTCACTTGAGGCCGCCTGGCTTGATTGATAATTGCCAGAGCTGTGATGTCACCAGGCTTTCAGCCTATATATACACCTGCCATTTGCCATGTCACTCCTGTATAGTTGCCTGAGGAAGACCATTTGGTCGAAACGTCGTCAATAAAGCCTATTGGGAGCTCGAATCCAGTGTGTGGATAATTCCCACCCTGGCCATAACTGAGCACAAACAATATCTGGCAGATTGCCCCACCTTATGCAAGATTAGCTGTGGACAGATACCAAACACATGATCAGGAAAAGAATATGGTGTCATCTCTCTGGACAATATTTCCCTACTGCATCAAAACGTTGTCCTCACAAACAACTTTTCACAACCAGGCTTCAGTCTTTTAGAAACCATAGATCTGGGTATTGATATCAATATATATATATGTATATATATATATATATATATATCAATATATATATATATATATATATATATATATATATATATATATATATATATATATATATATATATATATATATATATATACACTACTCACAAAAAGTTAGGGATATTTGGCTTTCGGGTGAAATTTCAGGATGAACCTAAAATGCATTATAACCTTTACAGGTGAACTTAATGTGACCTTCTGTAAACCTTTGAATGCACATGTCCAACTGTTCAATGTTTCAATACTTTTTGCACAAGTTGCTGTTCTCTAACAAGGAGTTTAACGGCAAAATTCACATCAGGTGTTTGATGCTCCAGCTCATCGAGGTCGTATCATTAGGGAACGGCTGCAGGAGACTGGGGTACCTCAAATGGAGTGGCCTGCACTTTCTCCAGACCTGCATACCATAGAAAACCTATGGGATCAGCTGAGTGGCCGTGTAGAGGCTCGGAGCTCTGTACCCCAGAACTTCAATGTCCTGAGGGCCGCCCTTCCAGAAGAGTGGGATGCCATGCCTCAGCAGACAATAAGTCGACTTGTGAACAGCATGAGACGTCGTTGTCAAGCTGTAATTGATGCTCAAGGGCACATGACAAGTTATTGACACTGACATTTTTTGTTGTGGTATACCCACCACTGTTGTTGGCTTTTGTTTCAAGAAATTGTTTGAGATGAGGAAATCACCAGTGTATGCTTCTACTTAAATGCTCTACTTTCATGATATAATATCACTGTAGTGTGAACATTTTACATTTTCCATAAATTTCACCCAAAAGCCAAATATCCCTAACTTTTTGTGAGTAATATATATATATATATATATATATATATATATATATATACATATATATGAGGATTTGCTTGACTGTGCCAACCAATATTTTCAACAATCTTAATCGACTTTTGTCATTTTAATTCCTCATGGGGTTAAGTTAGTGTAAGGTCAATGCCGATTTGCCATTTGTTTGTGTATGTTGTGCAAAAAGTACATTATTCTCTAAATAAAGATGAAGATGGACACAGAGAGAAAATGAGAGATGAGATGATGGTGGTTTCTGTTTAGTGGAGGTGGAGGTGGAAGTGGTGGAAGTGGTTGGTAATTTAATTTAATAATAAATGATTCAAACATCACAACATTAAAATAAAAGTATTGCTGCACAGAGCCATGTAATGTAATTTAATGTAAAAAGGCCTAATATGTGTTTAGTCTATCGCACCATTTTCACAGTTTATTTGGATCACATGTAGATTAAGTAAGCAATCAGTCATTATGGTACGGGTCATTATTAACACTAAACATCATTTATATGCACCATTATCCACTGGTTGTATACCCAGCTGATTTGTTTGTGAATATCATGCATCATTTAATCAGGAAATCGTGGTGGCAGCTGCTGGATGCACAGAGAGCAGACAGGCAGGTGGAACTCTAATGGCATTAAAGTGACATTTGGCTTGCTGCCCGTTCACGGGCTGATAGAAAAATAGTTAAAAGTGGAAGGTGTTGAGATCATTTAAAGACCAGGCTTGAGCATTGCTGTGGCTCCATCGTGAATGCACCACTTTAAATGTGGCTACAAGATCCAAGCGAGGTTTTGAAATGACTTGAAAGCCAAATGGTAGTTCATGAGCTTTTGATAAAATACCATTGAAGTGACTGATTTATTTTTCTAATCTTTGAGGTACATCTAGGTAGTAAGGCTACACATTTAGAGTATTGGTCAGTAATGTGCCTAAATGGTCCCTCACTTGATCGGTCAGATCATTATATATTTTATTTTATCTGTGGACACAGAACAGCTTGAGGCGGCTTGAAGCATGTGCTTGACCAAAAGGTGTGTGAGGTTCAGTGTTGTAGAAGCATGAACATTCAGGGGGATAAGCCAAGCTAACCTGCTCTAAAAGATAGAGAACTGCAGATATTTCCAAATAGGGTCTTGTGATGTCAAATGAGCTGGTTCAAGTGATATCTGTGGCTAATCTATAATCCAAAATTCAAAGAGAGAGACAAAGCATTTGCACACAATCCTATGACCATGCACACTGGTCATTAAAAAACAATTGTCTTACAATGTCAAAACCAAACCCACAGTCTTGGATAGCATTAAAACCAGCCAAAACACCAATCACCTCAATGAAGAGAGAGCAAAATAAAGGAGCTTTCCACAGTCCTCACATGGAATATTGTGTCTGAAGTGTGGGCAACTTCTTTGCCAAGTCCTTCCAAAGCACAAGTTTTACAGCATCTATTTTGAATGTTATTTATTTATTTATTTGTTATTGGTTATTAAATATTTTTTAATCAGTACTTCTTGTGTGTGTTCGCAGTGCATCTGAGAGTTCATTCTGGATTTCAAGTCAGCATTGAGGCTGAAAAGCAATGACAACAGTAACAGCAACAGTGCAAAATTGGTTCAGTGGACAAAAGATGTTGATTAATCCACAGAGGAATACAAAAATCGACTATGAGGCACAACAGAAGCAGCTTTTTCCTCTTTCAGTCAAACCAAATGTGACAAATTAAAAGAAGAGACCACGTTATTATGAGTGTCATGCTGTAACTGTGGAGACAGAGTTTTATCACAATCATCGAGTGTTAGGTGTTTGTATTTTTTTCTATTTCAGGAATGAATAAGTATCATTTTTTTTTTTAGTCCGTTGGGAACATTAAAAGAAACTAACCTTTCTAGCAGTGCTTCTTTTTCCACAGTCTCCAAAATCGCTGAGCTGCTGTGTGCAGGTATTCCACGAAAACAGATGCTGCTGAATGTGTGTGTTGCTGCTTTTGTTCGCGGTTGTGCATGAGAGAAAGAAGCATGATTGTTGGCTCTTTGCGTGTTGCAAACCAATCATGACCTCATCTCCATTTTTGGTGCTCATTGTGTATGGAAATGATGTCTCCATTCGCCTGCTCCAAGAGGCCAGCCTGCGAGCCCAAAAATAGAAATTCACAGGTTTTCTTGTCATGTTAATCTTCTCTGTATCAGTCCAGTTTTAAACGTATTTGCTATCATGAGAATTATTCTCTGGGCACAGATTATACCCTTAGCACACATTTGTTCATGAAATAATATTTTGATCTATTTTTCAAAGCCAGTAGTGCCAGTCAACACTGTGCTGGAGATCATCAGGTGAGTGATTTTATTTTGAAAAGCAGCTTGCATGCATACAAGTTTACCAGAAAACAAATCACTGGGTGACATTACAGAAAGTGTTTTCAATCAACAGATAAACATTCACATTTTTTATTTTTTTCCCCCAGTATTTAGCACAAGTCTTTTCTTAACCCATTATTTCTGAAGATGCACACTTTTGCACAAATGTTCCCAGTCTCCGCCATGAATACGAAACTTTTCCCCAACTGTCAATATACCACACAGTGTACATCACACACACCGAGAAAGAGTTCTGCCCAAAGTAGAGTCAGTGGTAGTCACTCACCTAAAATTACCATTTTCTTGTTTTATCAAGGTGATGGTTCAAAGTGAAGCTCATTGTGTATTCTCTTAGTGATATTCATGGATAATAATCAAGCCAAGGTCTCAGTGGCATTTGGGTGGCATCTGTTGTTGAGATTTTTATGTTTAGCTCTAATTTACTCAAATCCATTTTTTAAAAGTAACTGCATTCCACTCCAGGCTGTTCTAATCGAAATGATTGTTAAATAATCAACTATTCTCTTCTCTACTCTCACCTGATTGAATGTATTCTACTCTAATCTGATGTTTCTGATGTTTTTGCTGTAGTCTTCATCCTGATTCAGTGCTGAACCTACAGCATGCTAGTTTCCCTGCCCGATGTAGAAACAGCAGAGGTAACACCAGACTGCTGGGCACGCTGAACCAGACTAAATATGGAAGGTTGATACATGGATTATCTTTGCCTAGAAGCCCTAAATTGGGCAGGCCAAAGAAAAACAGGAAACCAAGAAATCTCACTAGCAACACTCCCATGATGGAGATTATGGTAAAGAATGCCCTCAGCTTTAATGGGTTGATCAGCTCCCTGTTCCCTCCCACTTCCCTCTGCCTCGGGCGAATCAGAGCGCGGAGAACGGCGAAGCTGCAGAAAAAGGTGACAACCAAGAAGAAGGCAAGGAAGAAGAAAAATGCAATGTTGTGGAATATGTGAATATATGTCACACCTATCCAGCCAATGCTCAGCAGCCAAACACAACTAATGCTAATATTTCTGATTCTGATCCCACTTGCCTTTCTCAGGCTCAGGTAGGTGATGGGGTGCACCACTGCCAGGTAGCGCTCTACACAGGTGAGGCAGTGAAAGAGGAACTGTCCAGGAATGATAAACAAGATCATTCTGAACCCCACTACAAACATCGCAGATTCATGCAAGAGGATGGAACAAAAGTAGATGCTGCACCCCAGGAATCCGATCAGGTCCGTGGCGACCATGTGGTAGGTGAAGAGGTCAGAGTGGCTCGATGCGGTTGCTGTGGAAACGGAGCGTCCTTGCCTCCATCGCTGCAGACCCAGGTAGAGGATGAGGATGTAGAGGGGGAGGAGGAGGAAGACGCTGGAGAAGGTGAAAGATGTGAAGACGAGAGAGCTGTCTGTGAGGTTGAAGCACTCAGCGGCGAGATTCTGGAAAGAGTTGTTGGACATTTTGATTTATAAAAGACCTGTTGAAGAGGAGGAGAAGAAGAAGAGTGGGACAAGAGACAGAGGGAGAAGTGAAAAATAATATGGCATTATGGGCCCTATCTTGAGCCAGACTCCCTAAACCCGCTATTTGCGGATTTAGGATTTAGGAAGAGGCGTTCCCCCGTAAAAGTTGCTATCTTGTGCACCTCCCGCTATCCGCAAAACACCTCCGCTACCCGCTATATTATGGATAGGCGTGTTTTGGGCGTTACGCCAGTTAAACCAATCAGTGTGCCAGGTGCCATTGCCTTTAAGGGCAGGATGCGCTATCCTAAATCCTAAATCCTAAACCCGCGATGGAGAGAGGGAGGTAGATTTTCTCAGGGCTTCTACTGAGGATAAAGCAAGGTGGCTTTATATACATATTATATATTATATTATAGGCGAGTTAATTCGGGAGATGGAGCCACATGTGTCCAAGTGGACGTGTCACAAGGTTGTACTGATTGAGTAAAATCCCCGGGTCACACACCACACACAAGAGGCAGAGGTGGAACTATGTGTAAACTAATTTATTAACAAGGTAGATTGGGCAAATAAAATATTAAAATAATAATAAAAATATAGCACAGCTGCTGGCTTATGATAAAACAATAAAACGTGCTGGCGTAAGTGTCCAATTAAAACAGTCTTTCCTCTAAACAGTCTATATGAGTAATATACTCAGTCCATTCCGGCGGCGTCCCGGTATCAGTCCGACCGTGCGCGTGGCGAGGCTCCGTCGGGGTGCGCATTGAAGCCGCCTGGGCGCGCTCTCCTAACAGCCCAAACTTTAGGGATAGCGGGTGGTCAGGACCACCCGCTATCCGCTATCCCTAAAGTGTGTGCGCAAGATAGCAACTTTAGGGATAGCGCATGAAACACACCCACGGACACACCTCCAGGCGCAAATGACGGAGTCGGCATAAGGATAGCGGGTAGCGGGTGGCGCAAGATACCGTTTAGGGATAGCGGAAGCTCCTAAATCCGCAATTTGCGGGTAGCGGGTAGTGGCAGCGGATAGCAGGTGGCACAAGATAGAGCCCTATATCTCTGCGAAACATTCCTTTACAGTGCTGTCCCAAAAAGCGTTGTTTTTGTCTGCCATCTCTCTCCGTGTCTATGTCTTTAACTGTGTTTCTCTGCTGCTCTGACTTTCCTCCTGAGGCCTCCTGTTTGCTTTGCAAGCTGCACCGCTTTTGAAATGCTCTGTTTTAGCCTCCTCATCCTCCCGCCTGTTGCAGTCTCTCCCCTTGCCCTGCATGGGGGACTGTTTTCGTCCTTCCAATCTTGTGATCCTGCTCCTTTCACCAGGTGTGTCTAGTTTTGCCATTTGGCTCCTGTGTGTGTATATCTACCTGTAGTCTTGTCAGGATCCCTGTGTGTTCCTGTTCCTGCCTCCCTGTATGCCAGGTGCTTGTTTCCTGAGTTTGTAGCTGCTTTTAGTTTCTATTAAAGATTATTCACAACAAGCCTGCTTGTTTGCGGTCTCCTGCCCTTGTGTCCACCAGCCATGCTTCCCTGGGACAAGATGGCAGATGGTCAACTTTGCATCACGAGTATTATTTCCTTCTTTGAGGCAAGTGCAGTGCACACCTTGCCACATTATTTAAATGGCTGAGGTGATCTCTACTGATATAATTGTTTGTTTGTGCATGAAAGGAGCAGGACTGTGAGTTCTTTGCATGTGGTAAGAGAATATGAATATATATCGATTTTTTTTGTTTGTTTGTTTGTTTTTTGTTCATTTGATATTGTGCTGTAGGGAAATTCTCTCTCCATTGTCCTGCCCCATAGAGCTCAAAGTGCAGGTTACACTATAGAGTCCCCCTGTCTGGAAAAGGGTGGAGGCTTGCTGGCTGAAGGGCCATCATCCAGTTGAAAGACTGGACTCTCTCTGACCACAAGGCCAGCCAAAAAGTGGATTAATCCACAGATCTTAAAATGCTAATCATTCTTAATGATTTTAACATGTATCCAATTGCATATGAATCAATATGTCTAGACTACAGGGCCAACACACACACAAACATGCAAATGAATGTTTGTGTGATATTTGCCCTTATATAGTTATATTTGCCTACGTTTTCTAAGGTAATTTATTCATTAAGGTGTCCCAAGTGTTTCTATGCAGACCTTGTATTACTTTCAAACTTCTTCTTCAAGGGCATCGATAGAACCGTTGTATGTAAGTCTCTGGCTAGAAACAAAGATCTCAACTAGTTTTTAGTTCTTATCAGCAACCCTACAAATATGTTGCAATGTTAAAATGCACTTCATTCTCTTTAAATGAAAATATTTCCATATGATTTTTTTTTTTTTTTAAAGCACAAGCTACCAATTTTAAGGACAATTAACAAACAATGGCAACAACTGTAATGCAGACTGACTAAATAATTTAAATATTAACAGATAAAGGGTTGTCAACTTTAAATTATTGGTATTACTCGCTTCTTTGAGTCAAGTCAAAGACTAAGGACTAAAGAGTTCTTGATTTTAAGAAGAGCTATATAAATTATATGATAAGGATTATTATTAGCAGTGGTAATAGCAGAAGTAGTAGTGGGCCAGCAGTAGTTGTCATTATCCTCAAAGTCATTCTTAGTGACAGGTATGTGGAAATATATTATATTCCTTATGAATTATATAATATTCCTGATTTTTCTAATTATGTAAAATGAATAAATCATGAAATCTCTTCAAAATGTATTAAAAGAGACCAACCTTATCAGCTTCACTTCTGTCTGATAATCCTTTTCCTGCGTCTCCAAAGTGACTGGACTGCTGTGCACAGGTGTTGTGTCAGAACGCATACTGATGAATGTGTTTTGTATTTGTGTGTGTGTGTGTGTGTGTGTGTGTGTGTGTGTGTGTGTGTGTGTGTGTGTGTGTGTGTGACACATGCATACACACACCCATTAACTATGCTGAGAGGACACCTGTACATAGCACAAATAGTTACCTAGTCTCCACACATGCACACATTCACACTCTGACTTGTGACACTGATACTGTGTAAAATCTATAATATCCCTAAGAGCAATGTTTATTGCTCTTAGGGATATTATAGATTTTATAATATCCCTTATATGGTGCAACTGTAAACCAGTTGCACCATATAAGACCTGCAATATAACTTCAGATTGGTACTTATGTTTAAAAAAGAATAGACTGCATCATTTGGGTAAGTTTGGTGACTTTCTTGATGAATCCTTTTGCATCCAATGTCACGAGGAATTTGCAGCTTAAATGACCTAAAGGCTTGTGAAATAACATGCAACCTCTACACAAATTAAAGCGTCTTGATGTTGGCTGAACCACAAAAGCCTTAAAACAGGAAGAGGGAGGTTTGTTACCCCTGTTACAACTTTTGACACACTGCTAGAACACGTACAAGATAATCAGGGGCATAAAGTCATATTAAATTAATAAATAAGTCAGATATAGCATGAAAGCTAGTTTACACATTATAGGGAATTTTGATGAACATTACAGTGTGTTTGTGTATTTATAGTTTACATTATTTGCCCATATTGGCCCATTTGGGCGTATCCAAAGGTGCTATCAGGCCAAGTGCACCCAAACCGCACCTGAGCAGACATCCCCTTCTTTCTAGTGTGAACTGACCCGTCTTTGGGAATATTTATTGTGTCCTGGAAAGTAAGGTAAGGTAGGATTTGAACAGATGGAGGTTAAAACCAGATGGAATACTAAGCAAAGTGGAAACAATAAAAACAACAGTATCCACAATTTCTTTTCTTATTCCAAGCACTACCAATACTAATATCAAGAGTGCCATTTAATAAATGCAATAAAATGGTTTCAAACTTCATATGGAACAACAGGGGACAGAGAATCAAATTTAAAACATTGCTACAACAAAAAGGAGTTGTCTTTTTAACATCCATCAAAAATAAAGTTGACAACAATAGAACAAACAAATTTGACATATTAAAAATTAACATATTCAATTCGAGACAATTCACGAGAAATAAATAAGATCTTCCCAAAAGAAACTAGGTTGAATGTTTAATTAATTTAATATAATACACAATCTGCAGTAAATGGATACCTATGCCCCCAATCTTGACTTGACCGTGCCACGCTTACTCATGGAGCAGAACATTTGGCTCTGTAGCCCATCATTCGGAATTCAAAATCAATCCTCAGAAATGCCATCACCCCAAAATTTGAAAAACAAAAAACAAAAACAAAAACAAAAATCAAACTCCAATGTCACACCTAATAAAAAAAAAAAAATCCAACTTAAAATGTTACTCTGCCTTTCAAATGCTCAATTTCATAATGGCTGCTGCTGGCGTAATTAGTAAAATAATGGATGAAGTCATTTGTACCCAAACTGTACTTTCTACTGCATGACTTAGAAAATGTTAACAGGAGCAAATCAGCGATAGCCTTGTGTAAGAGAACTAATGACACATCAGTAAGATCAAATTTATTTAATGTATTTCATCATGTTTTGGTATTTCTGCATCAACACTTCCTATGGAACATGGAAAATTTTGATCCATAATAGTTTCGGCCACTCAGGAAGTTCTCTAGATTTTGGACAGGCATACTTTGCACTCTACCATTTTGATCAGGCCCAATAAAACCACCAGTTTAAGTTGCCCGTTATTGTCACAACAGTAAGCACTCCAATAATATGCAGCAACCCTAACCCTGTTGTTAATTTTCTGAGTTCCAGGAACCACAACAGTGACAACAAAGGCCTGGGGGTATTTCTTAAGGATTTTTACCAGGTTGTCCTCATATTTAGACCAGTTTCCATGGTTGAAGGTGGGGTCCTGAGGGGCAGTGTTGGTCAGGGTGAAGGTGGCCTTCATTTGATCTAAAGTGGCAGTGTGTCTCACTGGGTAGAGGTGGTCCTTGTCATAGCGTTTTTAGCCTGGTGATCACCAATGCCCCTCAGGCCTCCTTTCATGCACATTTCTGGGACATTATCCAGCTGCAAACAACAAGAAACTGTAACAATTCTGAACTGAACAGAGACTCGGATGCAGAGAAACACACAGGAAACAAACAGTAAGTAAAGATAGACACTTTACTTTTCCAGTCCAGGGTCATACACGGGAAGGCAGGCAGAGAAGGCAAACAAGTCCAATTAGGGGATGAGCACAAAAACCAAAGTCCAAAAATCCAATCCAAGTCCAAAACCAGAAAAGCAGACACGAAGACATAAACGCTGGAATGCATGAACTCACAGGGGAGACTATCCCTGCGTTCCAAATCGCATACTTATACTTTTTACTTTTACTAGGTACTGCAGCTGCCCTTACAAAGTATGTAGTTTAGTATGAAATAGGCCTATGCATGCATATGCATACTATTGGGACACACTACATACATCATCCCTGAAGTCCGGCCCTCTCGCTCACTTCCGCCGCCGTCCGTAGCGGCAAATTTGAATGTTGTCAAAATGCCAGTGCTGTTTCATACTGCGCTGTCCTCTGTCATATTTATTATCTTCTATCTTCCTGTCGCTTCTGCGGTCACTGAGCGAGTTTTGTGCGATATGTGTGTTTTGTTGTCGTCCGTATGTGGGCGTGGCCTGTACACGCAGTGCGACGTAACGTCCGCTGCACAAAGGATTGTGGGTCAGAATGGCCAGAGCAGCATGCTGAAATCCATACTGCGAAATCTGACCGGATATAGTAGAACATCCTGGTACTCTTGGCATACTGCATCTGAAATACTATGTATTGGGACACACTAAATCTTTTTTTCCCTACTAAATAGTATGATAGTATGAGTATTGGAACGCAGGGAATGACAATATGGCAGAGGACACAAGGACACACAGGGAAAAAATAGGGCAAGACTAATTACAACAAGACACACCTGGGGAAGGGGCTGGAGCACAAGACAGGAGAACACAGAGGATAGGCTGAGGGAAACACTGGGAGGGATCAGAACAATCAGTGATAATTGACAGACACAGGACAGGTGTGGCACTTGGAGGAGCAAACAAGACACAGGTGTGTGGGAAAAACAAGCAGGAAACCAAAAGGAAGTAACAACACAACATACACAAGGGCAGTATTACAAAATAAAACAGGAAGTACCAACAAACACATGACCCAAACAAGACAATATCACAGAAACATAATGATAGTAGTTATACTGTGAATGAATGAATGAATGAATGAATGTTGTATGTTTTAACTATTTATTAAGGGAAAAAGGGATTATTAAGGTAAAAAGGCTATCAAAACCTACATGGCCCTATTTGAAAAAGTTAGGGTTAGGTTAGGGACAAGAAAGCTTCTCTATGTTTCTCTTATGTTTGCAATGTCTTGTTTTTTTAATGTCTTTCTGTAGAGTGTGTCAGAGACTCAGTATGTGGACTATGGGGTGGCTTGCACAGTTTTTCACACTTTATTGCATGTTATTGCTGTACCTGAGCCTCTTGCCGACATGCTGGCTGATTATCTCTGACACGCTGTTGTTTGCTGTTGTTGTAAGTTGGTGTTGTGTTTGTGCCCCCGGTAGACTGGAGAAACTGAATTGCCTTTTTTTTTTTAGGACAAATAAAGTCGTCTGAATCTGAATCTATTTTTCCCTGTATATCTAAGATTATGGAAAAATTCATCAATAGGCAACTCACTTCATATCTTGACCGTCACAACATTTTATCTGGTATGCAATCTGGTTTTCCTGTCTGGGCATGGCTGTGCCACTGCAACTCTTAAAGTCCTCAATGACATCATTACCACACTTGATTCCAAACAACACTGTGCTGCAATTTTTATTGATTTGGCTAAAGCATTCGATGCAGTTGACCACACAATACTCAAAGACAGACTTAATAACACTGGCGTTAGCAACCACTCCTTAATGTGGTTTTCTAACTATATGTCTGGTAGAACCCAATGTGTCAAATCAGATCACCACCTGTCACAGCCTTTACCTGTCACTGCAGGGGTCCCCCAGGGCTCCATTCTTGGCCCAGGTTTGTTTTCCTTATACATTAATAACATTGCTAGTACAGTAGGAAATTCAAATATCCATTTGTATGCAGATGACATAGTCTTATATTCAGTCGGACCCTCACCTGATGCTGTTCTGTGCTCTCTTCAGGTCAGCTTTAATAGCATACAGGCAGCTTTCTCTACCCTCAACCTTGTCCTGAACACATCGAAAACAAAAGTCATGTGGTTTGGTAAAACATCTCTTAGTGCTCCTGGAAACATCACAACTACCAATGGCTCAGCACTGGATACAGTCTCCTCTTATAAATACCTTGGTTTCTGGCTAGACAGTTCACTTTCTTTTTCTCAACATTTACTACATGTCCAGTCAAAAGTGAAAGCTAGACTTGCTTTCTTGTACAGGAATCGTGCATGCTTTACTCACTCTGCCAAACGATCCCTTGTCCAGATGACCATCCTCCCACTGTTTGATTATGGTGATGTCATCTACAGACATGCTAACAAGAGAGTCCTTGAACGTCTTGATATTCTGTACCACTCCTCAATCAGATTTGCCACAAATGCCCATATTCAACTCATCATTGTGACCTGTATACATCAGTAAATTGGCCGTCATTACACACCCATTGTCATATCCATTGGCTCACACTCATTCACAGAACTCTCCTTGGTTTGACTCCATCTTACTTGTTCTGCCTATTAAAATTTTCATCCATTCCTTACAATGCCAGAGCCGCCCGTCATATCTCACTATATGTTCCCCGAGTTAGTACCTCTTTTGGTCAGTCCTCCTTCCAATTTGCTGCTCCCAGCAGTTGGAACGAGCTGCAAAAATCGCTGAAATTAGACAAGCTGATTTCCCTTAATGCTTTTAAGGTGTCTATTGCTGAATTGTTTAAACACACCTGCAATTGTTTTTTTGTTAGATCTTAACTATTAACAATGCCTGCTCTGCTACCTGTTTGTACAATGTCCTTGTATATGTATTTTTTATTTTTTCTTTACTTTTTCTTTATCCACCTTGCCCCTTTCCCTTCAAGAGGTCCTTTTGTCCTCTTGTCAGGCCGTCATTGTAAATAAGAATGTGCTCTTAATTGACCTGCCTGGTTGAATAAAGGTTAATAAAATAAAATAAATAAAAACATTAGTCTTCTCTTTATCAGTCCAGTTTTAAACATATTTGCTATCATGGCAATTATTCTCTGGGCACAGATAATACCCTCAGCATACATTTGTTCATGAAATAATATTGTCCTTTATTCCATTTTTCAAGTAGTGCCAGTCAACACTGTGCTGGAGATCATCAGGTGAGTGGTTTTATTTTGAAAAGCAGCTTGCATACATACATGTTTACCAGAAGACAAATCACTGGGTGACATAACAGAAAGTTTTTTCATTCAAAAGATATACACAGTCACTTTTTAAAAAATATTTTTACCAGTATTTAGCACAAGTCCTTTCTTAATCCATTATTTCTGAAGACACTCACACTTTTGCACAAATGTTCACAGTGTCCGCCATGAACACAAAACCTTTCCCCAACTGCCATGCTGACATGCCAGTATCACATGCAGTCTACATCACACACACCGATAAAGAGTTGATGGTTCAAAGTGGGTGTTAGGGTGTGACGTTCAGTCCCAGTGTGTATTCTCTTAGTGATGTTCATGGACTAATAATCAAGATGCAGCCAAGGTCTCAGTGGGATTTGGGTGCCATCTGTTGTTGGGATTTTTAAGTAACATGTTAATCCTTTATGTTTTGCTCTACTTCACTCAAATCCACTTTTTAAAAAAGTAACTCGATTCCACTCCAGGCTGTTCTAATGATTATAAATGATCGTTAAATAATCAACAATTCACTCCTCTACTCTCACCTGCTTGCTCACCTGCTGCCTGATGTGATCCATTTGCTGGAGTCTTCATCCTGATTCAGTGCTGAACCTACAGCATGCTAGTTTCCCTGCCCGATGTAGAAACAGCAGAGGTAACACCAGACTGCTGGGCAGGCTGAACCAGACTAAATATGGAAGGTTGATACATGGATTATTACTGCCTAGAAGCCCTAACTTGGGCAGGCCAAAGAAAAACAGGAAACCAAGAAATCTCACTAGCAACACTCCCATGATGGAGATTATGGTAAAGAATGCCCTCAGCTTTAATGGGTCAATCGGCTCCCTGTTCCCTCCCACTTCCCTCAGCCTCGGGCGAATCAGAACGCGGAGAACTGCGAGGCTGCAGAAAAAGGTGACAATCAAGAAAAGGGCAAGCATGAAGAGAAATGCAATGGTGTAGAATGTGGGAATGTATGTTACACCTATCGAGCCAATGTTGAGCAGCCAAACACAACCGATGCTAATATTTCTGATTCTGATCCCACTTGCCTTTCTCAGGCTCAGGTAGGTGATGGGGTGCACCACTGCCAGGTAGCGCTCTACACAGGTGAGGCAGTGAAAGAGGAACTGACCAGGAATGATAAACAAGATCATTTTAAGCCCCACTACAAACATCGCAAGTTCATGCAAGAGGATGGAACAAAAGTAGATGCTGAACCCCAGGAGTCCGATCAGGTCCGTGGCGACCATGTGGTAGGTGAAGAGGTCAGAGTGGCCCGATGCCATTGCTGTGGAAACGGAGCGTCCTTGCCTCCATCGCTGCAGACCCAGGTAGAGGATGAGGATGTAGAGGGGGAGGAGGGGGAAGACGCTGGAGAAGGTGAAAGATGTGAAGACGAGAGAGCTGTCTGTGAAGTTGAAGCACTCAGCGGCGAGATTCTGGAAAGAGTTGTTGGACATTTTGATTTATTAAAGACCTGTTGAAGAGGAGGAGAAGAAGAAGAGTGGGACAAGAGACAGAGGGAGAAGTGAAATGTATCAGTGAAAGAATATGGCATTATGGGCCCTATCTTGTGCCACCCGCTACCCGCTGCCACTACCCGCTACCCGCAAATTGCAGATTTAGGAACTTCGGTTATCCCTAAACGGTATCTTGCGCCCACGCTACCCGCTATCCGTAATGCCGACTCCGTCATTTGCGCCTGGAGGTGTGTCCGTGGGAGTGTTTCATGCGCTATCCCTAAAGTTGCTATCTTGCGCACACACTTTAGGGATAGCGGATAGCGGGTGGTCCTGACCACCCGCTATCCCTAAAGTTTGGGCTGTTAGGAGAGCGCGCCCAGGCAGCTTCAATGCGCGCCCCGACGGAGCCTCGCCACGCACGCGGTCGGACTGATACCGGGACGCCGCCGGAATGGACTGAGTATATTACTGATATAGACTGTTTAGAGGAAAGACTGTTTTAATTGGACACTTACGCCAGCACGTTTTATTGTTTTATCATAAGCCAGCAGCTGTGCTATATTTTTATTTTTAATATTTTATTTGCCCAATCTACCTTGTCAATAAATTAGTTTACACATAGTTCCACCTCTGCCTCTTGTGCGTGTGTGGTGTGTCCCGGGGATTTTACTCAATCAGTAAAACCTTGTGACACGTCCACTTGGACACATGTGGCTCCACGTCCCGAATTAACTCGCCTATAATATAATATATAATATGTATATAAAGGCAATAGCACCTGGCACACTGATTGGTTTAACTGGCGTAATGCCCAAAACACGCCTATGCATAATATAGCGGGTAGCGCAGGTGTTTTGCGGATAGCGGGAGGTGCACAAGATAGCAACTTTTACGGGGGAACGCCTCTTCCTAAATCCTAAATCCGCAAATAACGGGTTTAGGGAGTCTGGCGCAAGATAGGGCCCTATATCTCTGTGAAACATTCCTTTACAGTGCTGTCCAAAAAAGTCCCTGAAAGCAACTTCTCACAACTTCTGTGAAACCATACAAGAAATATCAAAACCAATCAGAACCAGAGCTTTGTGGCACTTGATGTCGTTGTTCTCTCCTGACTAGATCTTTCCATGTATAAAAATCCCACTTGTGCATCACTTTGAATAAAAGCATCTCCCAAATGTGAATAGCAATTGCAGTTGTAATCACTGGCACAGGTTTGGGTATAGATGATTGGGGACTGCTGATTTGTGTTTGTATTTTGTTTTGTTTTTCCTGCAAAAACTGTATTATTTTTTAAATGAAGATGGAGATAGAGAGATAGAGTGATTAAGAAATGGGGACACCTGATGATCTGGCAAAATTCAGTCTGTGATGGTTTCTGCTAATTCATGTGTGCAGTGGGGAATTTCAAGAATTCAGTATTTTAGTTCGTTAAAAGATTCAAACGTCACAGCACTATAAATTCAGCTAAAATACATTAATTGCTTAAAGGAATACCTCAGCTTTGAACATCGAACATCTTGTTTCAGTCTGGTAAGCAAATTGAGCCATGAGTCAAAAGTCGGTGAGATATTAAGGCAGTTCCACAAATCTAATGAAACACAGGAGAATGTAGCACTTCAAAGAGCATTTGCTTCATTAGACTTTACCGGAGTGAAATAACTCCAGACGTTTTTGTTTTTGTCTGCCATCACTCTCCATGTCTATGTCTTTAACTGTGTTTCTCTGCTGCTCTGACTTTCCTCCAGTGGTCCCCTGTTTGCTTTGCACGCTGCACCGCTTTTGAAATGCTCTGTTTTAGCCTCCTCATCCTCCCGCCTGTTGCGGTCCCTCCCCTTGCCCTGCATGTGGGACTGTTTCAGGCACATCAGGGCCACTTGTTTCCCTCCACACCTGATTTGTGTTAGTCTCACTAGCCTCGCCCTTGTTTTTCCTGTCTTTGCTGTCACCCCAGCCAATCTTTTCGTCCTTCCAATCTTGTGATCCTGGCCCTTTCACCAGAGGCCTGTATCACGAAGTGTGATTCAGGCTTTAGCGAGATAACTTCAGACTCTGTATCACAAAGCTGGTTCACCTCTGATCGGATAGACAATTTTATGAGCCGTTTCCGCTCTACATCCTAAACTCCTCCCAGTATTTGTTGTGTTTATCTGTATTTAATGAACAACATGGCTGGGTGTTGATAGACACCCAGCCATGGGTGCCTCACGAGGCACTCTGATCAGTGGACTCTTCAGGTTAACTAGGCCAGCACACTACCGCACACGTCGTTCCGAACCACTTTTTTTTTTTTTGCAATCCATTTCCATTTTGGCGTGCTGTTTTTTTTTAAAAAAAGATGGAAATTAAAGATGGATACTTTAAAAAAAAAAAAAAAAAAAAAAAAAAAAAAAAAGTGGTTCGGAACGACGTGTGCGGTAGTGTGCTGGCCTAGTTAACCTGAAGAGTCCACTGATCAGAGTGCCTCGTGAGGCACCCATGGCTGGGTGTCTATCAACACCCAGCCATGTTGTTCATTAAATACAGATAAACACAACAAATACTGTGTGCATTGTATTTTTTAATATTATATATGAATATTTTTATAGTGATGTAAATATGTGGGCTGCTTCTGTATTTTACGGTTTAATACCTGTTAGGATTAAACACGTTCTCTTTCTTGTTGAAGCCATTTGTTTAGTTTCCTCAAAGCAATTAATTCATCCAGTGTTATTAATGTACAGCATGAGCTTACTATGAATGATGAACTGTGTTAAAAGAAACTGTTACACTCTAAGGAACATAAGGCCTAGCATTCATGATCGTAGTTCAGTGCAATAATGAAATGAAATTACATTTTTACATTTACATAAACCTTCATTTTCACACAAACAGTCAAGGTGGTTGAACCATGTTCCCATTGTAAGGTCATAATATTAAAACTGAAACCTCACGAGCAGCGAACTACATGTCCAGATGAAGCTGCGTTAGCATGGAAGTTTGTTTACACCGGCATACGCTGCGCAAACCACTTCCGGCGGAAATGAAGTGCATTTTTGTAGGGTAATGGCGCCCCCGGGATTTGGTGCATAAACTTGTCTATAGATAGATAGAAAATCTATCCTGAACCTGTCCTGAAAGCTAGCCTGTTCCAGGGCAGGCTAGCTTTCAGGATAGGATTGAATCCTACATAAAGCACTGCCCCCTGGCCAATCAGCTGTTTGCCAAAACGTGGCCTGCCCAATCATGGAGGATCCCCTTGAATAACCAGTCCAAATAGTGAGGAGAGCATTACATGAAAGGATTTTCCTTGACCGATCAAACCCGTTAGATTTTGCCAACGACTCTCTGTATGAGAGAAAGGCTGTGATGCTGATGTGAAGCAGCACTTCAGCCTGGCTAACAGCTGCCTGATTTACAGAGCTGACACTCTGTAGGAGAGGAAAATAGAAATGAGAGATCATTCAAAGAAATGTGATAATTAAAAGTATTTTTAGAGGCATTTCACAACATTTGAGGGACATTTAAAATGGCACAATAAATTAGCTCTAAATGTTTTTTGGGGACAAATTATTCCTGTGTGAGAGAATGGGCCTGATTGACAGCTGAGGGGAATTACACCAGGGGGAATTCAACTATACCTGTCATACATGCAACACATCTGTTCAGTACAGTGATTTCAAGGGAAGCATCAGATGTGGACTACTTGAGCACTTGACATGTAACTTGTGCATTTATGCAGTCGGCAATTCGTTGCCAAGCATTCTGCCTTCTTTTCATGGCAGCCGCGGTGTTCGATTTAGTGTGTAAATGTTGTTTTTCCTCCTCATACTTTTCCAGTATAATACACTGCTCCTCTGCCATGACACGCGCTGTGCGTTTTTTACTTGTCTCTCATGTTTGTGATTGGTCAGCTGCCTCGGAACCCACCCCTTATACGTGCGTGTTCAGGGCTCTTGATGAGGCAAACCTAGATTGAATGAGCGAGTTGATAACCAGCGTCGTGATACCGGTTATCCCTGATCACCATAGTTTTGTCATTTAGCTCCTGTGTGTGTATCTCTACCTGTAGTCTTGTCAGGATCCCTGTGTGTTTCTGTTCCTGCCTCCCTGTATGCCGGGTGCTTGTTTCCTGAATTTGTAGCTGCTTTTAGTTTCTATTAAAGGTTATTCACTACAAGCCTGCTTGTTTGCTGTCTCCTGCTCTTGTGTCCACCAGCCATGCTTCCCTGGGACAAGATGGCAGACTGTCAACTTTGCATCACGGGTATTATTTCCCTCTTTGAGGCAAGTCGAGGATAAACAGTTGTCCAAGCTAAATGAGAGCCATGTGGTCCCATCTGTCAAGTTCTGTGCTTATTCCACCAGTTTTTGTCAGTATAAAGGGATCTCACCCTCAACGGGTTTGCATAGTGCAGCTTTGATCCTGATCTTGCATCAGAGAGGTGCTGATTATGAAATACCAACGATATTGAGAGTGACTTTCATGGAAATAACATGAATGTTCACATTCATAACTTCACCATGCATAAACATGGACCTTCAACTGCAATCATGTCAACGTCGAATTTATAGCTTTTCAAAGATGTTTCAAAAGTCTTTAATATTTACAAAGCCACAACGTCATGATCTGGATCTCAGTGCAGCAGCTCGGAGTGGAACCTCCGCCCCCCTCATTTGTAAATTGTGTGTATTTCCCATTATTGTGAGAGCTCTGTATGAAACTGGCGACCTAAAGCTACACCTTCATTCAACCACTGCAAGTCTATTAAGCCTGTGACTTCAAAGCTCCCGAACATTTTAGAAATGTGCAGTGCAAAGTGCAGTGCACACCTTGCCACATTATTTAAATGGCTGAGGTGATCTCTACTGATATAATTGTTTGTTTGTGCATGAAAGGAGCAGGCCTGTGGGTTCTTTGCATGTGGTAAGAGAATATGAATATATATAGAATTTTTTTTGTTTGTTTGTTTTTTGTCCATTTGATATTGTGCTGTAGGGAAATTCTCTCTCCATTGTCCAGCCCCATGGAGCTCAAAGTGCAGGTTAGACTATAGGGTCCCCCTGTCTGGAAAAGGGTGGAGGCTTGCTGGCTGAAGGGCAGTCATCCAGTTGAAAGACTGGACTCTCTCTGACCACAAGTCAGGCCAAAAAGTGGATTAATCCACAGATTTTAAAAAGCTAATCTTTCTTAATGATTTTAACATGTATCCAATTGCATATGCATCACTATGTCTAGACTACAGGGCCAACACACACACACAAAAACATGCAAATGAATGTTTCTGTGATATCTACCCCCTTAAATTTGCCTTTTTAAATTAAGTTTTCTAGGGTAATTTATTCATTAAGGTGTCCCAATTGTTTCTATGCAGACCTTGTGTTACTTTCAAACTTCTTCTTCGAGGGCATCAATAGAACTGTTGTATCTAAGTTTCTGGCTAGAAACAAAAATCTCAATTAGTTTTTGGTTCTTATCAGCAACACCACAAATATGTTGCAATGTTAAAATGCACTTCATTCTCTTTAAATGAAGATATTTCCATATAATTTTTTTTAGAAAGCATAAGTTACCAATTTTAATGCCATTTAACAAACAATGGCAACAACTGTATTGCAGACTGATTAAATAATTTAAATAGATAACAGAAAACAGATAAAAGGTTGTCAGCTTTAAATTATTGGTATTACTTGCTTCTTTGAGTCAAGTCAAAGATTACAAAGATTACAAGAACTAAAGAGTTTGAATTAACCTTGTTTTTAAGCTCACTATGGCTGGATCGAAGCATGTTTTACCTTTTATTTATCACCATTATTTTATGACTGAGCTTTAACTATTTATGTTACTGATTGGTTTTTGACTTTTACTGTTCTTGATTTTAAGAAGAGCTATATAAATTAAATGATAAGGATTATTATTAGCAGTGGTAATAGTACAAGTAGTAGTGGGCCAGTAGTAGTTATCATTATCCTCAAAGTCATTCTTAGTGACAGGTATGTGGAAATATATTATATTCCTTATGAATTATATAATATTCCTGATTTTTCTAATTATGTAAAATGAATAAATCATGAAATCTCTTCAAAATGTATTAAAAGAGACCGACCTTATCAGCTTCAGTTCTGAATGATAATCCTTTTCCTGCGTCTCCAAAGTGACTGGACTGCTGTGCACAGGTGTTGTGTCAGAATGCATACTGATGAATGTGTTTTGTATTTGTGTGTGTGTGTGTGTGTGTGTGACACATGTATACACACACCCATTAACTATGCTGAGAGGACACCTGTACATAGCACATTTAGTTACCTAGTCTCCACACACACATGCACACTCTGACTTGTGACACTGATACTGTGTAAAATCTATAATATCCCTAAGAGCAATGTTTATTGTGTAAACCTGTTGCACCATATAAGACCTGCAATATAACTTAAGATTGGTACTTACATTTAAAAAAGAATAGACTGCATCATTTGGGTAAGTTTAGTGACGTTCTTGATGAATCCTTTTGCATTCAATGTCACGAGGAATTTGCAGCTAAAATGACCTAAAGGCTTGTGAAATAACATGCAACCTCTACACATATTAAAGCGTCTTGATGTTGGCTGAACCACAAAAGCCTTAAAACAGGAAGAGGGACATTTATGTTACCTCTGTTACAATTTTTTACTCACTGCTAGAACACATAAGCCAGATATAGCATGAAAGCTAGTTTACACATTCTAGGGAATTTCTATGTACATTACAGTGTGTTTGTGTATTTATAGTTTACATTATTTGCCCAAATTGGCCCATTTGGGCGTATCCCAAAGTTGCTATCAGGCCATTATTGTGTCCTGGAAAGTAAGGTAAGGTAGGATTTGAACAGATGGAGGTTAAAACCAGATGGAAGACTAAGCAAAGTGGAAACAATAAAAACGACGGTACTCCCACAATTTTTATTCTTATTCAAAGCACTACCAATACCAATATCAAGAGTGGCCTTTAATAAATGCAATAAAATGATTTCAGACTTCATATGGAACAACAGAAGACAGAGAATCAAATTTAAAACATTGCTACAACAAAAAGGAGTTGTCTTTTTTAACATCCACCAAAAATAAAGCTATGGCTGACAACAATAGAACAAACTCTAGACACAGAAAATTTTACATATTCAATTAGAGACAATTCACGAAAAATAAATAAGATCTTCCCAAAAGATAGACTAGGTAGAATGTTTAATTATTTTAATATAATACACAATCTGCAGTAAATGGATACCAATCCCCCCAATCTTGACTTGACTGTGCCACGCTTACTCATGAAGCAGAACACTTCATCACCTGTGCAAATGCATTTAGCTTTGGTTGACTCACACCTAATAAAAAAAAAAAATCTAACTTAAAATGTTAGTCTGCCTTTCAAATGCTCAAGTTCATAATGGCTGCTGCTAGCATAATTAGTCAAATAATGGATGAAGTCATTTGTACACAAACTGTACTTTCTACTGCATGACTGAGAAAATGTTAACAGGAGAAAACCAGCGATAGTCTTGTGTAAGATAACTAATGACACATCAGTAAGATTGAATTTATTTAACGTATTTCATCATGTTTTGGTATTTCTGCATCAACACTTTCCATGGAACACGGAAAAGTATGATCCATAATGGTTTTGATCACTCAGCATGGCCTCTAGATTTTTGACAGTCATACTTTCCACTTTACCCTTTTTGGGCCCAATAAAACCACCAGACCTAAGTGTCCTTCCATTGTCACAACAGTAAGCACTCCAATAATACGCGGCAACCCTAACCCTGTTCTTAATAGTCTGAGTTCCAGGAACCACACCAGTGACGACAAAGGCCGAACGGCACTTCTTAAGGATATCACGCAGGGTGGCCTCATGTTGACTCCAGTTTCCACGGTTGAAGGTGGGGTCCTGAGGGGCAGCATTGGTCAGAGTGAAGGTGGCCTTCATTTGAGCTTTATCGGCAGTGTGTCTCACTGGGTAGAGGTGGCCCTTGTCATAGCCAGAATTTACGTAGTCGGTGTTTAAAGCCTGGTTGTTACCAATGCCCTTGATGCCTCCTTTCATGCACTGGTCTGGAACATTATCCAGCTGCAAACAAAAAGAAACATAATGATAGTAGTTATACTGTGAATGAATGAATGAATGTTGTATGTTTTAACTCTTTCAACTAGTAGCTTCAGCCAACCAATCATCCAGTTAACTAGACGAGTTAAATGTGCCTTATAATTGCCATAAAACACAGGGAGTCATGCTTCAATGATTGTTATGCCAGGAAACACACGCACACACACACACACACACACACACACACACACAGCAAGATTATTATAGTTTTGCATTTTTCATTTGTTTTCATTTTTATTTTGTGGTGACTTTTTTCATACAGTCTAATTATATTCAAATATTATAGTACAAATATTGTTAGTTGTGCCAGATAAAGACAATTTCATCATACATGATGCATCATGTCTCTTTGCACAGTGGTGGGACGGCCTTTTCGTGCAGTAGATGCCCCTTTTTTCCCTGCTGCCCTTCAAACAGCCTGGGAGAGGTGTTTTCACAATCCTCTTCTGAAGGTGGACATGTGTGTGCTGATTTTTTTTTTTTTTTTTTTTTTTTTACATGGGTAGATTATCAAATACAATACAAGTTACAACATACAAGCTCACATGTGAAGTTTGAAAATAGCATTGTTAATAACAGTATTTAGCCTGATTCCCGGTGCTTAACTTTTTGCATCAATAAATAAAGCAAAACATATCTGAAAATCACTGAACACATGAGGTTAAAGTATCAATACCTGTGGCTCGATTTTCCATTTCTTTTGTCTGCCATCGTACCCATGGCGAAACAGATAGGCGGAGTAGACTGGGATCTTGTTTTCAGTGTCGTAGAGTGTAGCATAGTAGAACCACGGGTTTCGGTTCCGGTCCAGAACACATTGGCATATCTGCTTGTAGCGGTTGTTGTTTCGGAAGATGGTCGGTGAGGTGCCTTTGAAAAAAAAATCTTTACAATTTGCAAAAGTGGTCACTTCTCCCTGGGAGAGCAGAGGGAAAAGCACCAGAAAAATGATAAGGAACATTTTGTCTGAATGCAGGTGGAGAGCTGTTGCAGTAAAAGACCAACCCTGGATTTATATAGTATATGTATCCAATGCAGCAAGACAGTGCTGTATATTGTTAGACCCCAGTTACCCCTGTACAGGTGGTCTGGACCGGCTCTCTGTTTAGAAAGCGCCCGAACTTCAAGCCTTAAAGGGTTTACCCCAAACAGACCTGCTGATGTTTGTTTAAGCCGGTGATGAGAAGAGACGCTTGGCTACTAACTACCTTCGTCCGAGTGTGTACCCTGCTTCCACTGGAGCCACAGCTGCTTAAATATCCCTTGATGTGAATGCAAGCAACAGTCGCACCCGCAACAGTAAGTGTTGCTTGCATTCGCAAAGGGTGTTGTTTCCATGGCAAAACAGATAGGAATATTGCTTGCATTCGCAGAAAGGCAGAGTAAACTTGCATTCGCAAGCAACAGTCACACCCACAACAGTAAGTGTTGCTTGCGAATGCCTGCAACAGTCACAACCTAACAGATCTGTGCTCTTGTTATTTACTAGGTTTAATTTAGTGGCTTGGTAAAATAGTCACAAGGATCTGTTGATTTACTATGGCTAGAGTAACCCTTACAAAGCCCTATAAAGCTGTATGCACACCACAGCCTAGTATTTTACTGTCACCAAGTAGCATAAAAATTGGAAGTCTACAAATATAATTTAAATCCAGATTAATAGAATTTATTGCAAAAATAAGCAGGGCAAAGCAGCATAACAAAAGCTAAAAAAAAATCATCCAACTTTTAGAAAGATCCAAATATTCAGTTAAATTCAGGTTATGCTGATTAATATAACTAAATGGTTAATCTAAAAAGGGAGAGAGTCACCGCTCTGCAGCAGTAGTTCCTCTTTTCTGCCACAGTCTGAAACTCTGTAGGAACTCACGACAAAGTCCCCAAGTTCATACAATAATTTCATCCAATTCAGGCAGAGTGAACAAGAGAGAAATACAAAGTCCAAATGAATCCTCAACTGGTTGGTAAAAGTGATTATTCCTTCGTACTCTGGTCGATAATTTCCAGATGAAGATTCTTTGTAAATCCCTCTGATAGTAAGGTAATCTACAACTCCTACTCCAATGGTCCAAACCCTGAAGAAAGAACCCCGAAGGCTCTGAAACACCTATCACACACAAACACAAAACCTGACACACACACATTTACACACACACCTAATGCACACACACATTTTCTTGCTGGCTCGGTACGGCCGAGCAGCTGTTGAGGAACACTTCCTCTTTTTGGCCTCTCACTTATTATCATGTTTATTAACTATGATCAATCTTTAAACACTGTCATGAATCAGCAGCTTTACTTTTCATAGCATTGCAGTAATCATTGTATCTGTTTTATATACAGTGCATTCAGAAAGTATTCAGACCCCCTTCACTTTTTTCACTTTTGTTAAATTGCAGCCTGATGCTACAGTCGTTTAAATTCATTTCTTCTCTCATTAATGTACACTCAATATCCCATAATGACAAAGTGAAAACCTCTATGTACATTACAGTATGTTTGTGTATTTATAGTTTAGATTATTTGCACGTGGGAAACATTTCACACGAAGGGCAACATCACACACAGTCACTGACCCTGACGGCGAAACGTCACCGATTGGAGCGATGTTTTGGTTATGATGGACTTAGTTAAGGTGTAGCATAAGTGGTAATGGTGCTTGATTGATTCGTTTCTTAGTCAGCCTTGGGTGGGAATACAGTTTATATGAAAAAATAAAGATGTGAGGAATGTGGACCATGTCATTAAATTCATTTGCAAGTCATTAATAGACTTTCAATTAATCAAGCTCTTCTCGTTCATTTTTGGATCAAATTTAGGCAACATTCATGAAAAACAAGTTTTGTTGATCATTTTTTTTTTTTTTTTTTTTTTTTACATGGTGTTACAACTGATATAAACCGTTTACCTATTTTGGTTCAAAATATATACTAATAATATATAGTCTTAACATTCTGAGCATCAAATCCAATGGCAATAGCTCTTTAGCCTCTAAAGTAATAGCTGTGTTTAGTTACCTGAGAAAAGACCCTAAGAAACACATTAAAATATAGACTATATTTTAACACATTTTGTATTTCAACAGGTCTATTAGGCCTAAAACACTTATTTCCATTGCTGTTTTTGATGTCACACACCATAGGACATAAACAGATGCTCTCTATTTGGATATGCTCTTGTATATTCTTTTGTATATTGGCCCATTTGGGTGAACCCAAACGGTTCTATCAGGCCAAGACAAAGTCTGGTCTTTTAGGCTTTAATTGGTTGACTGATTCTGACTGATTACTACCAGTTGCACTTGGATGACTTAACATGACTAGCAAGCCCTCTTCAGGTAACATTATTGTTGTGGGAAAATACAGCACATTCTTGTACCACTGGTGAGGATCATAAAGTTGGGGTTAAACTAAGGACATAGAAGATACCAGATGGCAAACTGAGGACACAGAGCTGCCGGAAGTTCAACGTGGGGACACAGAGGTGACGGCGTGGTCAGTTGCAACCATGGGTGTCGTTACTGGGTGTCTACGAACAACCAAGAATTTACTCACATGAGATGTACATTAACCTGATAGAAAGGTCAGCAAGATGAGAATGCCAAACGATGTGATGTATACTACAGATGTCCAAAGGACATTCCATGACTCTGTATAAAAGCAGGCTGCACCAAACAACAGGGCGCTCTTGGTCCTCTGACATTGCTTGTCGTTGGCTAAGGCGCCCACTTGCAAGTGTCCCCCAATAAAAATCCAGAGTGTACTAGGCTCTTGCTGCGTGTTCTCTGTTCCCAGAGATTCCCACCACAATTATTCAAAAATTAAGGGAGCAGTTGACCTATAACACTTAGGGCTCTAGTTTCCCGGCGCAGCGCGGGGTGGCGCAGTGAGGCGAACCCCGCGCAGAGCTAGTTTCGACCGGCGAAACGGCAGAGGCGGACAGTGTCCAAGTTTCGCAGGCGGAGGTTTGCCGAGATGGGAGTGGCGGCGCAGCGGGGGGAGGTGCCGACAGATTCGGCTTGGCGCAGTGACAGTTTCGTGCCAAAAGGCTTCGCCGAGGTGCGCCAAAAGCTCGCCGTCTGAAACCACGTCTACTTTTCGCGCAAGGCGGAGCGGAGCTGAGCTGGCGCAGTGGAAGTTTGGCTGCCTGGCGCACATTACCAAAACCTCACAATCAGCACAAACGGTGCCAATCTCCTTTGATCTGACATCAGCTGTGACGGGACAGTTGATATGGAGATATATGTATGTGCTGATTGTGATTGTAGCATTGAATAGTGTTTTTTGTCAGTATTTATTGCATTGTTCATGTGTCTGACATTCCGGAAGCCTGCCTGTGAGGTTTTGGTGACGTGTCCGCACTGCTCGCCGGTCTCCGCTCCGCGCCGGTCTCCTGAGCTCCGCTCCGCCTGCGGCAGTAGACCTCCATGTCAGCTGTGTAAACTTTCATTACGCCTTCACGCAGCGCATTTTAAAGGCAAGGACAGGGGCTCATTTGATTGGTTAAATGTGAATCGGCTGTGTCAAACCCACTCCATGCCTTCTCTCCTCCCCTCCGCCGGTAGGAGGGATGGCGGAGTACTTGCGCCACCGAGAACGGCGTGCCAAACTTGGAAAATCCGCCTGGCCACACCCAGTTGGCGAAGCGCATCTGCGCTACGCCCCCGCCTCGCCTGGTCTGCGAAACTAGAGCCCAAAATGTGATTTAGCTTTCACTGACTCATTGGATTCATTCAGAATTCATAATCAATCCTCAGAAATGTCATCACCCCAAAATCTAAAAAAACAAAACAAAACAAAACAAAAACAAACAAACTCCAATCACACCTAGTAGCCTAAAAAAAAAATCCAATTTAAAATATTACTCTGCCTTTCAAATGCTCAAGTTCATAATGGCTGTTGCTAGCATAATTAGTCAAATAATGGAGGAGGTGATTTGTACACAAACTGTACTTTCTACTGCACGACTGAGAAAATGTTAACAGGAGAAAACCAGCGATAGCCTTGTGTAAGAAAATGTTTCTAATGAACGAGTAAGACACATCACAACCAAACATGTCAGTCTCATTTAATTTATTTCAGTGTATTTCATCATGTTTCAATATTTCTGCATCAACAATTCCCCTGGAACACGGAAAATGGTAAATTATAATGGTTTTGATCACTCAGGATGTTCTCTAGATTTTGGACAGGCATATTTTGCACTCTACCATTTTGATCAGGCCCAATAAAACCATCAGAGGTAAGTTGCCCGTTATTGTTGCAACAGTAAGCACTCCAATAAAATGCGGCAACCCTAACCCTGTTGTTAATAGTCTGAGCTCCAGGAACCACCCCAGTGACGACAAAGGCCTGGGGGCAAGCCTTAAGGATATTAACCAGGTTTTCCTCATGTCGAGACCAATGTCCACGGTTAAAGGTGCGGTCCTGAGGGGCAGCGTTGGTCAGGGTGAAGGTGGCCTTCATTTTATCTTCAGTGGAAGTGTGTCTCACTGGGTAGAGGTGGCCCTTGTCATAGTTATTCACTGTCATAGGGTTTGCATAGTCAGTATTTTTAGCCTGGTTTTGACCAATGCCCCTGAGGCCTCCTCTCATGCACCGGCCTGGAAAACCATCCAGCTGCAAACAACAAGAAACATAATGATAGTAGTTATACTGTGAATGTATGTATATGTTGTATGTTTTAACTCTTTTAACTGGTAGCTTCACCCAGGTCATCAACCATGCCTTAACCATGCCTTAAAATTGCACACACACACATACACACACACACACACTCACACACACAGCAAGATTATTATAGTTTTGCATTTTTCATTTGTTGTGACTTTTTTCATAGTTTTTTTCAAGTTGAAGAGCAATACATGTTGTTCACGTGATTTTGAGGAGGGTTAAGACAAAGCTACTGGTAGTTCTGTGTTATTTTGTAATACAGTTATAACACAGCATTATACAAAGTATAATTACATTAAATTATTATAGTACAAATATTGTTTGTTGTGCCAGTCAAAGACAATTTCATCATACATGATGCATCATAGCTTATTGCATAGTGGTGGAACCGCCTGTCATGCAGTAGATGCCCTTTTTCCCTGCTGCCCTTCAAATCACAGATATGAATATGTACATATACCACGCCCATTTGATCGGTGTGCCTAGGGCTAAGCTAGGCTAGTGGCAACGTTTCCTGTCTTGGTTCCTCTGTATTCAGCCAGTGTGTGTGTGTGTGTGTGTGTGTCTGTGTGTGGTCAAGAATTTATACGTTTTTAGTACATTGAGATAAAACAGCTGATTGCTTCCACCACTGTGTGTGCATTTATATATACAGAACGTAAGTAAATTATATCTTTAAATGCTATAAACTAATTTTATTTTTAATCTATCTATCTATCTATCTATCTATCTATCTATCTATCTATTTATCTATCTATCTATCTATCTATCTGGTTTTTAGTACATGGAAATAAAACAGCTGATTGCTGTGTGTGCGTATATATACAGAATGTAAGTAAATTATATATTTAAATGCTGTAAACTAATTTTATTTATTTATATCTATCTATCTATCTATCTATCTATCTATGTGTATATACATATATATATATATATGTGTGTGTGTGTGTGTGTGTGTGTGTGTATCTATATACATACACACACACACACACACACACACACACACATATATATATATATATATACACACATACACATACATATATATATATAGTTGAGAAATAAGCGAGTTATGATTTATTTTAATTGTACAGGCATTGACAACAATGGGAGGGATGCCCCCTTTGCAATGGCCGCCGCGTAAGCACGTCGCTCACCGTACTAAAACAGCGTGATGATGTATCTAGCTTTCTTTCTATATCTGTGCTTCAAACAGCCTGGGAGAGGTGTTTTCACAATCCTCTTCTGAAGGTGGACTTGTGTGTGCTGATTTTTTTTTTTTTTTTGGATAGATTATCAAATACGATACAAGTTACAGCATACCAACCTGCATGTGAAGTTTGAAAATAGCATTGTTAATAACAATATTTAGCCTGATTCCCGGTGCTTAACTTTTAGCATCAATAAATAAAGTGAAACATGTCTGAAAATCAGTGAACACATGAGGTTAAAGTATCAATACCTCTGGCTCGATTTTCCAGCTCTGACTTCTGTTTGTGTTCCCATGGTCAAACAGATAGGCAGAGTAAACTGGGATCCTGTTTGTGGTATCATAGAATGTAGCATAGTAGAACCCCGGCTGGCTCTGAAGACATTGGCATATCTGCTTGTAGCGGTTGTTGTTTCGGAAGATGGTCGGTGGGTTGCCATTGAAAAAAAAAATTGCACACCTTGAAAAAGTGCTCACTTCTCCCTGGGAGAGCACAGGGAAGAGCACCAGAAAAATGATGAGGAACATTTTGTCTGAATGCAGGTGGAGAGCTGTTGCAGTAAAAGACCGACCCTGGGTTTATATCAGGGGTGGACTGGCCATCTGGACGTTCTGGAGAATACCAGAACGGCCGGTGCTGCCAGTTTTTTTTTTCCTCCTCTTTTTGCTTGTCATCTACTGTTGTTCCATATCCAGACCGATAGGTGGCAACAATGCGCCGGTAGGCCCTTAGATGCGCAGGCTTACTCGCCACTCAGCCGTGTCAAAGGTACTCATGGTAGTGTATGCAAGTTGAGATGACTAGAGAGAGACCATGGACACCACTCGTGTTGCTAATCCTAAAAAAGGGAAAGGAAAGGGTGGGGCTGAGAAGGTAAGAGAGAAAAAAAAAAATAGGCAGTTAGAGAGCGAAGCATCCAAATGTCGGAAGCTGAAAGAAATGTTTGCCAGCGGCAGCAGCGCTGCAAGTACCAGCAGCTGTTTTGGAGGCGGCGCCGACGGTTGTGAGAGCCAGAGCGCTGTCTCAGGGGGCTGACTCAGCTGAGGCTGCAGCCGCAGCACAGGGAACAGATAGATGAGGGACAGATGCATGAGCTGGTGGAAGTTCCCCAGAAAAGCGCATGTAAGTATGAAAGGAGGATAATGAGTGTTAAATGCAAGGTATTGGTAATCTGATGTTATATTATTTTAGGTTGCTACGTTTTTATCTACACTCAGAAATTTACCAAACTATTAGCCTACAGTAGTTACAGCTGTTTAGCTCTAAACAAAATATTAACATGCCCCAGCAACATAAATGCAGAAGAAATATTTATTTAAGTAGTTCAACTGTTTTTTTTTTATTATTATTATTTTTTTGGGGGGGTAGTAGTAATTTTTGCAGAAACTAATTAAGAGTATTAAGAAATGAACCCATTTTGAGAATAGACAATTCAATACATAAACCCTGTGTTTTTAATCCATTCTTTCACTTGTGTATTTTGAGACCCGTGTCTGTGGCTGATGAGTTTTCGTGCATCCGTTGTTTTGGGCCGGGCTTAGTCAAAGTCCAGGGCTGTTTTTTAGTCCCAGTCCGCCCCTGCATATTTATGTACATTTGGTTCATCCACTGGCCTGTTTTTGATGAGTTGACCAGCTACATCTACACCATGCTATCTAGTGCTCTAATTTGAATTTACTCTGAGTCACTAGGCATGTGGTTTTACCAGCTAATTGGAACATGATTAAAAAAAAAACAAAAAAAACTTCAGTTTAATATTTTGCACCCTCAGTTGAAATTTGAATGGGGGACCCATAACACCTATGCTGTTTTTCATTGTAGCTGCACTGTAGCTACAAGTAACCCCAAATTAGAATAGAATAGAACAGAATAGAATAGAAATTTTTTGTCACTGTTAAAACAATGAAACACAGTTTAGCAGCTCCAGCATGACAGCAGCATCATAAATAAATAAACACACTTCAGAATAAGACAAAAAGTAAAATAGACAATGAAAATGCCTACAGTAGAATAAGTTAAATAGATTAAAAGTGCAAATCCTGCAGATATTCAGTCCCGGACATCAGT
The DNA here is from genome assembly GCF_902150065.1 of Myripristis murdjan. NCBI lineage: Eukaryota > Metazoa > Chordata > Actinopteri > Holocentriformes > Holocentridae > Myripristis > Myripristis murdjan. The sequence continues at coordinate 9,660,376 of NC_043997.1, forward strand.
CAGTCCTCAGTGCTCAGTGTTAGTGTTAGGGATGGTGGCAGTAACAGCTTGTGGGAAGAAACTGTTTTTCAATCTGTTTGGTTTGGATTTTATTGTCCTGTATATGACAGAATTGCTGTTAAACCTGATGAAGTGACACAAGTACAGTTGGAAAGTTGACGTTTGATCTCAGACATATAATCATCTCCCTTAAACATAATTAACTGTGCTTGTCATATAAAGATGGCAGTGCCCTTAGTGAAGTGTGCAGGCACTGTTCATGTTATCTATCAGTGAAATTTGAATTTACTCTAAGTCATCATGTAAATGTGCCACTACTGTACCATGCTGCCACTTTTGCCACTGTTTCATCTATGTCAGCACAATAAATAAATGAAATGGGATTTTATTGAAAATATGCGGGGCAAAAATAAACAGTAAATAGCTGGGTTTCAGTCACGTGGTTATGATGACGCGCGAAGGCAGCGCAATTTCAGATGGAGGGCAGGAAGTAAAAATGGAGACAACATCTATGGAGGAAACCGTCGCAAGAAGTATGTATTGTAGGGATTTAGATCCAGTTTCAAAACAAAGATACACGCAATTAATTGCCAAATATATCGGACGAGACCCGTACCTCATGAAGATGAGCGAGTTTTCAACAGACCTCAAAGATTTGCCGACAGTTGAGGCTGTTGACATTACAAACTATCTGGTCCTTCAGACTTCATACTACACAAAAGAGCAGATGAAAGCCTATAAAAGTCTGGAGGCATATAACTTTTTTGTCAGCGGGTGGGTCCACAACCTCGGAACCAAACGGCTCCACGATGATCATCGTTTGGTCTTCGCCAGGGTGAGTGTTTGTTCTTATAGTGTTTATGTGTTAAGATGCTAGCAGCTAGCAGCGGCTATAATGTCAACAAACATGCAACACAACTTAACGACGACGTTAGCCTGACAGTCGTTTATGTTTCAAGGTAAACCACTCTCTGAGATCAAGCGAAGCACCTCTGAAGACCTGGATTATTGCAAAGGAGGATGGAGAAGTCATTGCAGCTCATTGCAATTGCATGGCAGGGTAAGTAATTTACGTAGGCTAGGATGTTTACCACGAAATCACACACACACACACACACACACACACACACTGCCAGTGTACTTCAGAACCAGTGAGGGAAAAACATGTTAATTGATGTAAAGTGCTATTCCATATTAGTATTACTAGGCTATATTGCACATCATCAAAAGTGCTGATATAGATTGCACGTTGCCCCTGGTGTAGATTGCATTTGAGGTTTAAAAAAATGTCATATTGTATTCTATTCACAGACTATCAGAATCGTGTTCTCATGTAGGGGCAGTTCTTTTTTCCATTGAAGCTGGGGTAAAGATGCGAGATACAGCTTCCTGCACAGCAGAGCAGTGCAAGTGGCTGATGCCATCACATGTAAAAAAGGTAGGGTAACACGTTCACAGCATACCAAATGTGGGACAGAGAATGTTATTTTTGGGACACTGTCTAACAGTAGGCTAAATTATGATGTTAATAAATTAATGTTTATATTGTGCCCCTTTGGTTTCGTTTTTGCCCTGGTTAATTCATTAGGACACAATATACAGTAGACAAATAGATTGCTTGTCTTTGTCAACATTTCATTGTCTTTGGGGATTTGAGGGGATTTTCTTCATATTCCATCATACCTAATATCCCCTCAGTGCACTCTTCTATTCTATTCTATTCTATATTCTGTCTAAACCTGTGTAGCTTGTGACATTGTGGTAAGTCACAATTTCCCAGTTGGGCAAAGAGGAGCTAAGACAGCAAAGACCCACATAAACACAGTTTGGCATCTCAATCCTGTGATGATGGCCTTACTTGTTTTCCTCACAGCCATCGGATAAACGCCAGATTTATACTGCATATGAATATGTTATGGACCACAGAAATGTGGACTTAATGATCTTCTTTGTGTTAACTTATTTTCAGATTCCTGCTGTTCCAGTAGCTCTGATCGACTTCTCCTCGGCAAGATCCAAAAAACAAAAGCTTGACCGTTCCATTGATGGCAGAACAACTGAAAATAAGGTTGGGAAATCACTTCCATGCCCAAGAGTGAAGAGAGGGTCAGAAACATATGCTAGGTTTTTTGAGACCTTAAGCAAAAACTGTCCAAGGAGTGCAGCACTGATGGCTAGGGAGCCTTACCACAAAGAATTCATCCCCAAATCTACCATGCTTCCTAAAACTGTTCTTGAGTACAGAACACCAGAGACTATGCAGCTACCCCCCAAAGAGCTTGGAGAGCTATGTCAGAATTTCCAGCTAGAAGAGCTCACCCCGTCCCAGGTCCAGGCTGTAGAGAGGGCAACTCGAAGTCAGAGTGCAAGCAGGATTTGGTTTAGGCAAAGAGCTGGACGCATTACTGCCTCTAAGCTGAAACAAGTTCTTAAGACCAACCCCCAGGAACCATCCAAGAACTTGATCAAGGCCATATGCTACCCAGAAGCATATAGGTTCACCACAGCCGCTACAAGGTATTTAGGTTTTGAATTAGGGTAAGGCAGAGGTAAGATTTTGGGGTATGAGGCTGTCCACATTTAGAGCTGTAACTAAAAAAGTGTTCTGTGAAGTGGGAGGAAAGTCCATACCACTATAACTATAAAGCTGTGGTCCATACTCTGCCATCTACTGTAGGCCTTCTTCAGTTAGAACAAATTTTTACTGTTTTCATAGTTAACTCATGGAATGGACAGCCCTGGAGGGTCAACATTAGTTATAGGGTTATAAGGCTAGGGTTATGCAGGAGTAGGACTAAGTATAGGGGTTAGGGCAGTGTTTCTCAAACCACCACTTAAGCAGGACCACTTAAGCAATTGAAAAAATCTTGCAGACCATCAAGGCGATTTAACATGTGATATATACCCACCCTCTTAAACAGGAGTAGAATAGAGGCCATTTAAGCCTTTTGGCACCATGGCACAATGATTGTGGAGCAGAAAAAATGAAGTGGTTCACCTGCTGACAACTGAATAGGAAATGGAGTGGCTGTTGGCCACTTTGCATGAATGAATATGAGTGAATTGGGCATGATAATGGCACTATCATTCATCATATTTTTCTTGATGACTTTTCACCACATCTGCTTGTGGACCACAGTTTGAGAAACACTAGGTTAGGGTAATGGCATTTAAATCACTGAACTGGCTCTACATATCCAATACTAAGTAATAATTTCCTTTTCATGTTTTGCCTGTGTACTGTTTACAGTTATGGATGCAAACATGAAGCACAAGCCAGAGGAGCATATGAGAAGCTGATGGGTCGGGAGCATGCAGGCTTCTCATGTATGGACAGTGGTGTCTGGCTGAACCCCAAGTGGCCATTCATGGGGTCCTCCCCTGATGGGATTGTCACTTGTGACTGTCACGGAACTGGCATCTGTGAGATTAAGGTAATATTACAGTCTCTGTTGTAGTCAACTCCCTAAATCTCGAGTCAGAGTCGAGTCTCAAGTCCCCAGTGTTCAAGTCTGAGTCAAGTCACGTGTCACCATAGAAGAGAATGCTTGAGTCTGAGTCTGAGTCAAGTCTAAGTCCTGGACCCGAGTACTACAACAGTAACTAGTGTCAGTGTTGTAGTACTCAAGTCGACTCGGTCTTGACTTGTATTCATTCTTGGCAGGTGGAGACATGGTCGGGCCATCGGTAACACTATTAGTGTTACACTGTTAGTGTTACCTATGACCCGACCTCTTTCCATAAGAATCAGTGAACTGAGCAAAAAGGCAGAAAATATATTTGCTAATTTATTGTTCACGTGTCCTTCTCATTGTGATTTTAGTGCCCACACTCTCACCAAGATGAGGCCAATCTGCGCTTGTGTGCCGGGGGAAAGGGCTTCTGCCTCATCAATGATGGGGATAATGTCAAGCTGGACCAGAGTCATGACTACTACTACCAAGTTCAGGCACAGCTTCACATTGTAGATGCTGAGTACTGTGACTTTGTTGTGTGGAACCGCAATGACATTTTTGTTGAAAGGATTTTGCCTGATCTTGAATTTTGGGATGATGTGATTCCTAAAGCTGAGTGCTTTTTTAGAAACAGCGTACTTCCAGAAGTACTGGGACAGCGAGTCACAAAGTTACATGTGTAATGTGATGAAAGGATATGAACTTAGGTCCAGGCACTCTTGAAGGTGGGCTGTGTGATATATTATATTCACAGGTTTTCTTCTATTCAGACAAATTAAACAAATGAGCTGTTCATACCTGCTTGACAGTTTAAACTGTGGCTCCAGTCTTCCTCAGAAGCATCATCTGACGTATTGCTGAAGCGGGCAAGCGGCACCATCATCCGACACCGTCAACCGCCTCCCCTCTCCACCTAAGGAGAGGGGGGGTGTGGCCGACCCGACAGACTCTGACAGGTCTGTCGGGTCGTCAGCAATACGTCAGATGACGCTTCTGAGGAAGACTGGAGCCACAGTTGAAACTGTCAAGCAGGTATGAACAGCTCATTTGTTTAATTTGTCTGAATAGAAGAAAACCCGTGTATATTGTAATAAGAGACAAAATGAACTTCATCAGTTGTGTGATGTATTGCTGTTATATCAATACTGTTGTATGACAATTTTGAATATTATGACCTGAGTGTGGTCTTTGTGAGTTCTGACTGTTGTATAATTTGCCTTGACATACTAGTTATTATATTCACATTATTTATCAGAATAACTTAATATCTTGTGAGAGCACCAATTGTTATTAAGTTGTATATTGAGTAGCACTACACAATTTGGAAATTGTGTACTGAAAAGATTAAATGCCATTGAAAATACAGAATAATACATGGTGGTTTATTTACAAGATCAGATTTTTCAACAACTGCTAAAATAACTACAAGAACATGGTATGCAATAATAAATTGGAATCCATTTCATTATATATAATACATATCGCCAGTACAATTGGACTAGTGGAGAAAAATATTACATTTGAAAACATATATACAAACTGATGTGTGTCAGGGCTCAGGTACTACTACTACTCCACCCTGTCCTCCTACTTATCATCATCATCATCATCGCCAAGCAGCAGGAATCAGGTACTGCACACTACTACTACTCCCCCCCCACTCACCCACCCCGCCCCTCCTGTGAGCCAAGCAGGTGCTCCAGACCAACATGTGTAAGGGCTCAGGTACTGGACTGATTGAATATCCCTCCCTTCTCTCTTCTTCTCCTCCTTAGTCCAATGGGACAACAGACTCCGAAAGATTGGACAAGACACAGCAAATAACCCCAATCTTGTCAATCAATGCTAGTGCCTCACCTGGTTTTGTTGCCATGTGTTCTATGGGCATAGCCCTGCTTTGCAGAATCTGATATTTTCTTCTGACTAAACCTATGACTCTCTCAACATGAATACGCAAATTAGCTATTTTTCTAGTTTCTGCCACCTCATACGCTGACAGCTGTTTTCTCCCCTTGGTGAATGCAGGTATCTGTAGTGTAGCACAGTAAAATCCCACACTATCACCAACATTGAACCCACGGTCTGCTAGGACAATATCTCCAGGTAACAGGTTTTTTAGGAGCCCACTCTCTACTGTGATCTGCTTATCACTGACTCTCCCTCCCCAGGCACGAGATATGAAAGTAACATAGCCTTGGGGTGCAACACCAATCAGAAATTTTACAGTATGGTGATGCTTGTAGTTGGACCACGTTTGTGCTTGGGCTAGTAAATTAGAGGGCCTCTCAATAAAAACTTCAAAACAGTCAACTATCACAGCAACTCTACGTCCAAATGCCTGTCTGAATGCCATTGGCATTGTATCTTGAAGTACATGTCGCTCTGGCCACTCAATTTGAAATTCTAACCTTTCATGAAGTATGTCAATAACTTTATGCCAAACTCTAGAAGCAGTGGACAGAGAGATCTTGAACCTGAAAGCTAAATCTTTCAGCGGGAGATTTAGCCTCAGCCTCAGCAAAACTAAAATGAACTGTTCAAATTTAGACAGCACAGACTTAGGGCCACAGGTGATGTAGGGCTTGCACAGCTCAAATATCTGAATTAAAACTAAGAAGTTCGGGAGCCCCGTGTAGAACTTTGTCTTGTCTTCGTTTTTTTCAAAGGACTCCTGGTTGAACTGTGTGTCCAGTGCCTTGGTCCGAAGATCTCCCAGCTCTGTTGTGTTCTGTCTCAGAACATCCTCCATCTTCTCGATGTCATCCATCGTTAGCTCAGTCTGGCATCCGGCATCTGCATAGCCTGCAATATAGCAGTGGGGAGCATAATTAGTTAATTCATGAATATGAATTATGTTAATTGTTGTGAAGTTATCTTTTTGACAACCTTTTTACAAACATGCAAGTTCTCTGGTCCAATTATACAGGATGTTCACAAAGTCTCTTTACAGTTTAAAAAATGTATTACAAAAGCAGTTGAGATATGTTTATCAGATTTGTTCTATGTATTTTTTTTTTTTTTATTTTTTTTTTTATACACTATCTAACCCTCCTAACCCATAGGTCCATCCCTGACAGACAGGCCACATGTTGTATGTGGCCTGTCTGTCAGGGATGGACCTATGGGGGAGGAAGACTATTAGGGTCTATTTTGAAAACCTAAATCGAGGTTTGCATAGATTTTCGGACAATCACATTTGTAATATTTAATAATGATGCTGGTTACACATCTTAGCACAATAAGTATCTTCACAATAATTTACCTTGATCATTTAATGTCCCGTTCCCACTGATGCCCTCTGATTGAGGGTTGTCAGCTGGCTGCATCAGTTCGGAGCTCTCGGCTGTCTGCTTCAGATCTGGGCTCATACCCGGGCTCTCAGCTGTCTGTTGGAGATCCAACATAGCCTCTGCACATTCTGACCGTCTTTGTTGGTCTTCTTTGAGCTTCATTCTCTTCTCTCTTTGAAGCGATGCCTCCGATTTGGGCTTTGTTTTTTGGTAACCGAGGCTGACCGTCGGAGCCCAGTCTACCGACTCAACGTCACCCAAAGCGCTGGGGCAGCCTAAAATGACCCAATGAAGTCCATATTAGACTACCGTGAACTTAATAATCATTACTAAATAAATGAATATTTAACAACAACATAGTGGTATATAAACACAGCCACAAAAACCAAGTTAGCTGGCTAACATACCTCTGACGAAGTGGTCGCTGCAGACACGGGCATTCGCAGACTCTGCTCCTCCTGACCGCAGACGTAGATTTAAAATCCACTGTTTTCGGCGTTTTTCTGTGAGCTTCTTGCATTTCTCGCCCTTGTGAACAATAATTTTTGGTACTCTATAAAATCTTTTTTCTTTTTCTCTGTTAGAACGGTTGGAGCAGCCGTACACGACACAAAATATAGGCATTTTTCACACAGCAGATCCTCAGTAACATACGCTAACGTAACCCACTTCACTTCCTGCCCTCCATCTGAATTTCGCGCTCTTTATACCAACTACTTTGGCACATAAACAAGTCATCTGGAGATCCTGTTGTATTCTAAAACAATTAAAGGGTTTGTTGGATTCGGGAATGATGAAAATTAAGTTCCCTGTGTAGCAGTGACAGGAAAAAAAAGAGAATCAAGTGTTGGCAAGTCTTTTTGGTTTCCTCCTTCAGCTCAGCAGAAATTATGTTTATGGAGTCTGGAGGGCCAACGGGCTCTTCTTCATTAGCTTCTAAAGCAAACCCTTGACTGCCTCACACACACATGCTGCAATTTGAGCTTTTCTCAGCGCTGGGTACAGTGGTACGGTTTCCCTGCCTTGTGAACACCGTGGTACACCTTTTGGACCAGCAAACCAATCCTGCCGCACAGATTGCACTGGTGTGGGTTCTCCGCCGTGGTGTCAGAGGAGTTTCCCGGCCTTGGCTGCAGTGGTGCGGTTTCTCTCCGCTGCGGCTGAGCTTGTGAGGTTCGAGAAAGTCATGTGTGGTTAAAAACTCCTATTGCACAGATCAAAGGCTGCACAACTGGGTGAAAAATATCCCCCCAGTGCTCACTCTGGTAGGGTTTACAGCCTGTGCGTGTGCGCTCATGTGCCCTGAAGTTACTCGAAAACATTTACCCCTCTCGGTACAGTGGTACGGCCGGTGACCCATGTGGACGGTCCTGTAGCCTTTCCTGCTGTTTTTAATGGAAACTAGGCGCTGTTGTGCACCCAAAACAGTGCTGTGTAATAATGTGCAATTCTTTTTCTCGTGTCCAGCCATCCTAAGGGACCAGAGTGTCCACTGCCAAGGGCTCACCACATGACTTGGCTACCACATCTTTCCATTTCCGACGCTTATTCTGAAACCTCTCCTCATGTTTATCAGAGAATATCTCCCACATTTACCAGAACTGAAAATGCCCCCTTTTGGCATGTGTTTTCACAGTATATATTTTAAGTGTCAAGGTAAGTAACTTATAAATAACATAACATGTTACTGATACTGAATTTTGTCATCATCAAAATCTTCACCATTATTATCATCATCATTATTGTGCAGTTTTACACAAGCTGTCATTAAAAACACCCACTTGCACATTTGTTGTGCACCAGTTTTGTTTGTTCATTGAAAAAAGAAGCAAAGAAATGCTTTTCAAAGATTTAATTAAAATACTAAAAAAAAAAAAAACTTCAAATGTAGGAATATTGATTTTTCTTAAAACCATTCACAGTTAACACAGTATATATCAATACTTTCATAAACAATATTTAAACTATTAACAACACATTTATTATTTATAACTATTAAACATTTTCAATACATTTAACAGTTTTTAGAGAACTTCTTCCTCATTTCCTGCAACCACTGGTCTTTTGGAATCGATTCAGACAGAGGGCAATACACTCTGCCTCGGTACTGGCTGTGCCCAGTGTCAGCGATGCGGAACTGGCCACACTTTTTACATGTGTTTGCCTGTACGGTTCGTCTGTAGTGCCTCTTTGGAGTGGCTCCAGCTTTCATGGTGGTGGTGGTGGTGGGCACACTGGCTTGTGGGTTGGTGCCCTGAACTACCGACATGGGGAGGACTGCTCGCACTAGACTTACAGTTTGTCCTGCTGGTCTGAGGATCTGAGGTGTCAGAAAGCGTCCTGGTGCCGGGGGTGTGGCAAACACTGGCACCCGGCATGGCATGATGACACACGGGAGCCGACTACAGGCCGTCTGCCTTATTTGTGCCTTACCTGCTGTGCTCTCTGGCAGCCGGTGCAGATGCTTCTGTGGTGCTGGCGTGGGCTCAGCAGGGAGCGCTCTTGCCTCCCGGAGAGGCTCTTTAGACTCAGGGAGGGCTTGAGGCAATGCAGCGCCCTGGACGCTCACAGAGAGTCCCTGCCTCTTGTGCCTTTTGTTGTACCACTGGACGAGGGTGTTCTGGTTCACGTCCACCAGCTTTATCTCTGTTCCCTGCATCACCTGGGAGTTACCAACTACAAGCTGCCTGATCTTATGATAGTCTCCCAGAATTAAGGACCACCTTGAATCCGCCCTCTTACGTTTCTTTACCGAGTTTGGGTGAAGATTGCAGAGTCGTAGAAAAATGTTTTCAACCAACCGGCAGCAGTCAGGCCACTGGGCAGGTGCACCTAACATGCAGTGGGTGGCGCTCTCCGCACTAGTTGTTGTTGCTGAGGGCCTCATTGCTCTGCTGAACCGTCCACTCAAAAGTCTCATCTGATGCCGCGCTGCGTAAACCACCCGCTGCTTGTCCCCTTGGTCCAGGCTCTCCCACAGTGAGACAACTGAGCTCGCCTGCTGGTCGCTGAGACACAGAGCGCTCTGATCCCGAAGCTCCACCAAGCACTCGGCGAGTCTGTCCACGTGCTGACATCCAGGAACGTCCTGCTCATCAACAGCCTTTACAAATGATGAAACGCTTTAGAAAAGAGCAATGTAAAACCCTCGCTGACACTTTACCGATGCAGTGGATTTACCCCTCCTATTATGTTGGGGTGAGTGTGAAATTCACATGATGATATGTTTTCAATGTCCTGTACACACTTTGTAATGCATCAGTTATAAATAACAAAAATCTGTACTTAGAAATAATATAAAGCCATTAAAACACCAAAAAATAATATTTCTTTCCAATTTTAGATCAATCAGTGAGATTTTATGGTGATTTGCATATTTTTCCATAGTGGTGTAATAGGAATACTGGATGTATAAGTGGGGGTGGGGAGGAGTTATGTTTTATTGAAACGGCTATTTAGGTCGTCAACAATGAAACATAAAGTACCTGACACATAAACATTGTTAACTTTGTTTAATTAGAATAATTTAGTGGAGTTTTAAACTGCTTACAAAAGATGTTTGTAAATTTGAACATAACAGGAAGGTTAATAAAATACATGTGCGCAGGTACTCATATCTGTATGCCTACGTATTACAAATTGATCAAGCTGACACTCACCATATCTTCATCTTCAGCTTCGGCTTGAATATCGACTCCGGCCTCAGAGGACGGACTAGAGGGCAGAATGGATGCCCTGGAGACCACTGCTGCTGGAAAAAACAAATTATTTACTCAAATTTCTGAACTTATGTGCGTACGGGTGCAAAAAAAAAAAAAAAAAAAAAAGAGAGCAGATAAGGAAACTGGAAATAAAACTGCCAAACATTTCCTCCTAGACTCTCCTAGCTCCGAGGCATTTTCAGCATCAAAGCCAAGACTTTCCCCAGCAACTTCTTGATTTCACTTTGAACATTTGGTCAGTCTTCAATATAACACATGCTCACAATAAACTCGGACAAATCACTCTGCAGCTGGATATTCTTCAGCTACGCAAACAGTGGCTGACAGAAGAGGGTGAACCGGAGGACACGGGTCACAGAAAGACATCTGAACTTACAGATTCCCTGGTAGTCCTCAGGTTCTGCCTTCAGCTGAAGAGAAAATGTGTCGGTCACATCTTGGGAGTCCACATTCTCTTCTTTCTTGGTTTGGAGCAGGAGCTGTTGATCCCAGGAGTCCTGCTGGTGTGTGTGCTTCTCCTCCAGGCCGCTGGAAACACCACTCAAAGGATCTGGGACAGAGGGGAAGAGGAGAGAGGGAGACTTTTAAGAGCCCAAGAATAAAACTTATCCTCCTTGTGTGTAAATGTATGACACAACACATTCTGGGGGGACTTGTAAATACCTGTTTACAATTATTAGGTTACTCGGAAACTGTACATTTGTTCTGACAGTATAATCTGTGTTCTCTGACAGACAATAACGTCATGTCAGAGGTTGATTTCCACCAATTTTATAACATCTGCATAGGCCATAGGCCAGGTGCATGTGGGCCAGGTGCATGTGGGTGCAGCAGAGAGGAGCACCCAAGGTGAAATTGCAGTGGGACCATTATAACAGTCGTAAGAATAATTAGGGCCCTTTAAAATCTGTTTTATTTTTTCCTAAATTCCATTTTTTCCGTTTTAATTTTTGGGAATTGCGTTTTTTACCCTTTATTCTTATTTTACTACCAAAAAAAGAGTGTGTTTTTAATGTTAATGACTAACATGCACACAAATGAAACAGAAATTACCTTAAATTAATTGAGGTAACAACTAAACAACACTTTATTTATTTATTTAACAATTATGTTGTTATAGCAATAAAAGGTGAAAATGATATGTTATTAATGATTGGGTTAGATGATTAATGATTGTCAAAAATGACAGGAGAATGCATCAGTAATTATATGAGGAATTATAGGGCCTTAAATAATAAGAGCACTATTGAGGAAATTAAAAAAAAAAAAAAAAAAAAAAAAGCTGAAATTGTGGAGGGCTGCCACAGAATTGTGTTTATGGGAAACACAAGAGGAAACGGGTGACTAACATTTTAACGTACAGATGTGCTCATACTCCGGTTCTGCCTTCAGCTGGAAAGACGACGAGCTCGTCCCGTGTTGGAAATCCACATCCTCCTCTTTCTCGATTTTGAGCAGCAGCTGTTGATCCTGCTGGTGTGTTTGTCTCTCCTCCAGGTCACTGGAAACACCACTCCAAGAATCTGGGAGAGGAAGGGAAGAGCAGAGAGAGAGTTTCTGGCACAACACAAACACAAACACACACACCTCTCGTCATTTTGAGCCACAGTGATTGACAAATTCAAATGCCGGTAACATGTGGCAGTCAAAATCCTACTTGGACTATCACTCAAAAAGTTTTTTTTTTTTATCATGGGTATCACGGTGATGCAGTAAGGTGACTTGTTGTTTATATTTCTTACCCAACACGACCGGAGACACCAACACATCTTCGTTCTCAACTTTCACCACAAAGCCTTGTTGCACTTTGCAGAGGCGGCTGTTGTCCGCCGGCTCCTCCTTCATGCTGGTAGAAATTCCCTCCGTCTCTGTGAAATGCCGTCTTCTGCTGGAGCTACAGTGGTTTGGACGAAAAGCATGGGTTAGTAAAATCCTCTAAACAACACATCTGACAGACACATGTCTGTCAGATTTTTTTTTTTTTCTTCAGGTTAAGTAACACAGCAGTCGACCTTTTTCCTGTTGCTTCAGCGCCACAGGGGGTCACTTTTGCTCTGATTTTTAAGGAAAAAGATCCAGAAATATTGATGATGGAGACCATAGCCAGTGTGGAGGAAAGTCTGTCATGATTCAGGAACAGTTTTTACTTCCGAGAATAACTTGACTAAAACCAGCCACTAAAATACAGATAGTCAGAATTAGATCAGTGGTGTTTTACACTGTCCCTGTTTTTTTTTTCTATTCTTTCCCCTCACCTATCCCTTATTTAATGGAAGGAAAGGTGGAGAAAGAGGGAAGAGAGGAGAAAGGGATGAGAAAAATAAAGGTAGAAAGAAAGGAATAGAGGACAGGGAAAAAATAATAAAATAAAATAAAAACTGATAATTAAAAAATACCTCTCCTGGAGGGGTGGGATCTGTTCTTCCGGATACCGAACACCCTCCAACAGGCCAGCAGCCTCCTACGGGCCTGGTAGCAGCCAGAAGCAGATGGATGCAATGGATGCAATTACTCCCACAAGGAAAGGGGAGGAGGAAAAAAAAAGGAAGAGAAAAATAAATACATATCAAAAATTAAATAAATGAAACCCTTTTTCTCCTTTTTCTTCCTCAGTTTTTTTGGTTTCTCTTTCTTTTTCTCTACCCCTCTCTGTCCTTGCCTGCCCCCTACCCTCACCATACACACACACACACACACACACACGCACACACACACACACACACACACACACACACACACCAAAAGTAAAACTACATTTGATTTGCTTTCTTATTTTTTTTTTTTTCTTATTTTCTTTGTTGTTTTGTTTGAGTTACTGTCTGGTTTTTCTCTCTTTCCACATTTGTACAGTTCTGTCTTATCCCTTTGTAATATGTCTTTCTAATGTTATCACATTATCTGCACTCAACTTGTTCACCTTTCTTTCACTAATAAAAAAGAAAAAAAAATACATTGGTAGACACAACAAATACAACCAAAGATTTAGAAAGGACCTGACCTATAACAGCAAAGGCAAAGTGCCACTGGCTCCATTTAACTCTCCTAATAACCTCATTTTTTTTTTTTTTTTTTTTTTTTTTTTTAATTTTAATCACTTGGGGTCAATTTGAACCCAGTAATTTAAACCACCAGAAAATGATTACAATAAAAATTGTTAACCAGGTTTATGTGACAGGTATTTTATAGCCATAATAGCCAATAATAAAACATCCACTCAACTCCACTTATACGTGAAAGCTCTTGTGGAAATCATGTTTTCCTCTCCCAAATATCACATTAACTCTTAGTGGCTCTTTCACTGTGTGGTTATGTATAGGGAAGTTTTTGGATGATTATAAATGACAAGTTACAGTTCCTCAATGTCCAAAACAACTCAAATGTGTGTACAGTGTTGATATTTCTTAAATGTTTTCTACCGCTAAAACAGTCTGGGTCCAGGACAATGAAATCATGTTTGCCCATGTTTGTCTTTGAATGTCATGTATTTGTTTCAAAGGTGCTATATAAATGAAGTTTGATTGATTGATTGATTGATTGATTGATTGATTGATACAAAAATCGACTAAAACTGAGTTATCAGGGACTTTAAACTGGCAACACAAGCTTATTAAAGAATTTATAAATAACCAGTGCAAGCCAAAGCTGTGTTATTGAAGTTCCGCATCAGCGCAATCCACTTGGGCCGTATCTGGCTTTTGGAAAGGGCGCGCAACGCCCCCTACTGGCCGAAAACACCGAGCCACTCTTTTAAATCAAGCTCGGTGAAATCAATGAATTACAAGCACCGGGGGGTGTTCACCGTTTCCACACAACGCAGAGGGAAATTATGCAGCATTAGATAGTGAACAGTGGCTGATCACTGATTTGTTTTCAGGTCAACATGCAGAAAATTGTGTTGCTGCTACAAAACAATAACCTTATTAAAAACAAACAAACCTTACTGGTGTCGCTGCAATCCACAACCACGGTCGGTAACTTTTTTTTTTTAACGCCTTTTGGGTGTTGCAAACATTATTAAACACTTTTAAACTGCGCGATCGTGCAGGCAGACACATCCGTCTCCATCCAATATTGGCGCTCCATTGTCTCCCAGGTGTTTACAACTTCCTGTAACGTAAACTACCACCAAAATGGCGTAAAACAAACAAACAAACAAAAAACATCAGGGATCAGTTTACGGCCAAGCTGCCAAGGCTTGCCCAAAAACCCAGGGCCATGTGCGTTTTGGTGGCTCCAATCAAATGGCTGTGTTTTTACCCTGCTTTCCACTGAAGACCATGACTGACACACCAGTGATGCGTTGTTAATGACATTTTGTCCATTTTGTCATAACAGGCAGAGTTGATGTATCTGTGTGGGGCAAGAACCAGGAATTTGTGGTGAAAATTGGAACGAAGAACCTTGTATTTTTTTTTTTTTTTTCATCATTATTATTATTATTAGAAAATATAAAAAAGCCCTTATGCCATTCTCTCTGCTGAATCATCATCTATGTCATTTATGTCAATTTCACCCTTCATTTTACTTTAGATTTTGGCTGCATGTTATAGCCTACATATTTTGTCTGGTTTATTTAGCAAAATTTAAAGGTTTTTGTTTGTTTGTTTGTTTGTTTGCACACGACACTATCAGGACTATGATTCATTGACCTGAAAAAGTAGCCAGTGGAATATAACACATAATATCAGATGTAACATAAATTACTAATTGTAAGAAAAAAAAAAAAAATGCAACAATGAGCTTGAGTGTGTGTTTGCACCACATCATAAACAACCAGACAATATTGCACTTGTGTAAGAGTTTAAATAGCAAAAAAAAAAAAAAAAAAAAGTTCAAAAGAAACCCTTACTGGTGTTGGTACATCCATATAGAAAGGATTAAAATAAATGAATAAATAATTAAATCAATCACAATGATGTGGTTTCTCCCCGATGACTGGAGGTCGAGATTGCTGCAGCAGCTCTTCTCATGTTTTCCCACATGGAGATATTCAGACACTCGTCGGTCATTTTGGCCATTATATTAATATTTTAATTATTCACAATAAGGTAGAATAATAGTAGGATAACTTTCAACCCCTAGACCACCAATATATAGAAAAAAATAAGGACTCTGAGGCATAGGCGGAAATCCCGGGGGGGTCAGGGGGGACAAGACCCATCCATCCATAAAATTGCCCACCCCTCAACCCCCCAAAAAATCATTAACACTGATAAATAATTTTGAATAATATAGTAATATTCAATGAAAGTACAATGCAAGCGGTGCTAATTATTAAAGTAAAACAGTGTGTTTTCAAGTGTTAAAAAGTTATGACCCTCAAGACTGTACAGCAAGTTTCAAAGGAGCGTAAGAGAGAAAGAGGGTGGTACAGTTGTGCCAGACAGCAATTTTTTCATGTCCCCTCCGGGAACTACTCTCTGAAATTTTGCTGTTTATTGTCGCCCCCAATAATGAAATGGGATTTTTGCCCCTGGTCTTAACATTGTGAGCAGTGTCATTCTGAGCATCAAAACCAATGGCAATAGCTCTTTAGCCTCTAAAGTAATAGCTGTGTTTAGTTACCTGAGCAAAGACCCTAAGAAACACATTAAAATATAGACTATATTTGAACACATTTTGTATTTCAACAGGTCTATTAGGCCTAAAACACTTATTTCCATTGCTGTCTTTGATGTCACACACCCTAGGACATAAACAGATGCTCTCTATTTGGATATGCTCTTGTATATTCTTTTGCATATTGGCCCATTTGGGCGAACCCAAACGGTTCTATCAGGCCAAGACAAAGTTTGGTGTTTTAGGCTTTAATTGGTTGACTGATTCTGACTGATTAGTACCAGTTGCACTTGGATGACTTAATATGACTAGCAAGCCCTCTTTAGGTACTATTATTCAAAAATTAAGGGAGCAGTTGACCTATAACATTTAACCTGATAGAACTGTTGTTAAAACTACGACCCTTATCTTCATCTGTAGTGGATAAATCAGAGGCCTGTATCATGAAGCAAGCTTAGTTTTCCCTGGATTTCTCAGACCTATCCGGATACACTAATCAAGACCATGGTGATCAGGGATAACCAGTATCACAACGCTGGTTATCAACTCACTCATTTGATCCAGGTTTGCCTAATCAAGAGCCGTGAACGCGCACTTATAAGGGGCGGGGTCCAAGGCAGCCGACCAATCACAAACATGAGCGACAAGGAAAAACGCACACCGTATGTCACGGCGGAGGAGCAGCGTGTTATACTGGAAAAGTATGAGGAGGAAAAACATTTACACACTAAATCGAGCATTGCGGCTGCCGCGAAGATAAGGTGTTAACAGGAGCAAACCAGGAAAAGCCTTGTGTAAGAAAACGTTTCTAATTGTAGCTGCTGCACAGCAATGGGTCAGGTCCGGGCATTTTTAGGCAATTCTAAGCAACAAGCAGAAGAATATGAACTTAAACTGAACTCATTGACACACCTGGTAAGAAAGGGGCAGGACACAGGCCTGGAGGGGACAGATGATTGGCCGAAACACAACAAAGATATGCAACGCGGGGGCGGGGCTAATGAGACAATGCAGGGCAGGTGTGACGACAAACAAGCTGACAAGACTGTGGAGGAACAATAGGGACAAAATGAACACAGCAGACTAAAATATAATAAACATTATAACTGCTGTGCAGCAATGGTCGGGGCCAGGCAATTTTAAGCAACAAGTAGAGAATAGGAAGATGAAAAGAAAAGAAAGGTGGCATTTTTATGTGCATTTTGCATTAGCTGAGGCTTGAACTCACAGTTTCCAGCATAAAGGACAACACTCTATCTCACTGAGCTAATTGGCAAATGTCAAATCTTCTGAGGCTTCACAAATTGACTAAGCCAGCCACATGACAGCAGTCGCTTATGCATAGAAAGGCAGATTTCAAACCACTGTAAAAAAATAAAATAAAATAAAATAAAATAAAGATAAGTAATCAAGACAAAAATCTGACAATGACGATCTGACATGGGACTGGACCTTTGTGCAAAGTTTGGTGAATTTTCGCACGTGGGAATGTTGCACAAGCTGAGACTTGAACTCACAATCTCTAACACCGAGGACTGGCCTCTATCTCACTGAGCTAAAACTTCACATGTAGCTTCACAAACTGACTGAGCCAATCACTGATGTGCAGGACAGCAGCCAGCCATGCATGGAAAGGCAGATTTTAAACAGCTGTCAAAAATTCAGTTATTAAGACAAAAATCTAAAAATACACATATTGCATGTACACAGCATGGAGATGTTGATCATTTGCTTTTAACAATGATTGATTTGCTCCATAAGTGAAAAACTGATGTTTAAAAATGCCATTCTTGCATTGACTCCAATTGTTCACGTGAGCAAAATTCAAAATGCTGTCAAAAATTCAGTTTTTGAGGTAAAATTCTGAAATTTGCCACACATCATCTACCATGACTCTAAAATTTTGTCCATTTTTTTCATGAACATTGAAGATTTATTTAGCAAGGATTTGCAGGTATGTGTTTACAGTAGCGTTTACAGTCAAACATTTTGATGCACTGTTGGCTCAATTTTTGATAAATCAAAAATCTGAGAAACAACGTTTGTGTAGGACAGTCTGAAGATGCTCTGTAGCAAGTTTGGTGTCAATTGAGTAAAAATTGTGGGAGGGGATAGGTTTAACAAGTTTTACAGTTTTTGAAAAAAAAACAGAGTGATGGACTTCATAATTTGCAATAGGTTTGAGTGCACAAAAGAAAGAAGACCTGGAAATACAATAGTGTCCTGGCAGCTTAGGCTGCCCGGACCCTAATGAATGAGTAAGACACATCACAACCAAACATGTCAGTATCATTGAATTTATTTCAATGTATTTCATCATGTTTTGATATTTCTGCATCAACAATTCCCATTGAACACGGAAAATGGTGAATTATAATGGTTTTGATCACTCAGCCTGGCCTCTAGATTTTGGACAGGCATATCTTCCACTTTACGATTTTGATCAGGCCCAATAAAACCACCAGAGGTAAGTTGCCCGTTATTGTCGCAACAGTAAGCACTCCAATAATACGCGGCAACCCTAACCCTGTTGTTAATAGTCTGAGCTCCAGGAACCACACCAGTGACGACAAAGGCCTGGGGGCAAGCCTGAAGGATATTACGCAGGTTGGCCTCATGTTGAGACCACGATCCTTGGTTGAACCAGCTTTCCTGAGGAGCAGCGTTGGTCAGGGTGAAGGTGGCCTTCATTTGCTCTTGAGTGGCAGTGTGTCTCACTGGGTAGAGGTGGCCCTTGTGATAGTCAGAGTTTTCATAGTCAGCGTTTTTAGCCTGGTGTTGACCAATGCCCCTGAGGCCTCCTTTCATGCACTGGTCTGTAAAACCATCCAGCTGCAAACAACAAGAAACATAATGATAATAGTTATACCGTGAATGAATGAATGAATGAATGTTTTAACTCTTTCAACTGGTAGCTTCAGCCAACTAATCAACCAGTTAACCAGACTAGTTAAATTTGCCTTATAATTGCCATAAAGCACAGGTAGTGATGTTTCAATGATTGTTATGCCAGGAAACACACACGCACACACAGGTGTTCGTAGACACACACAGAGAGAGAGAGAGGGAGAGAAAGAGAGAGAGAGAGAGAGAGAGAGAGAGAGAGAGAGAGAGAGAGAGAGAGAGAGAGAGAGAGACAGCAAGATTATTATACTTTTGCATTTTTCATT
Source organism: Myripristis murdjan (assembly GCF_902150065.1). Classification (NCBI taxonomy): domain Eukaryota; kingdom Metazoa; phylum Chordata; class Actinopteri; order Holocentriformes; family Holocentridae; genus Myripristis; species Myripristis murdjan. The sequence goes on from NC_043997.1 coordinate 9,679,572, forward strand.
TGTTTTCATTTTTTTCCATAGTTCTTTCAATTTGAATATCAATATATGTTGTTCACATGATGTTGAGGAGGGTTAAGAACATGCTACAGGTCGTTCAGTGTTCTTTTGTTATACAGTTATAACACAACATCATATACAGTATAACTATATTAAATTATTATAGTACAAATATTGTTAGTTGTGCCAGACAAAGACAATTTCATCATACATGATGCATCATGTCTTTTTGCCCAGTGGTGGGACGGCCTGTCGGGCAGTAGAAGCCCTTTTTTCCCTGCTGCCCTTCAAACAGCCTGGGAGAGGTGTTTTCACAACCGTCTTCTGAAGGTGGACTGTATTTATTTTTGTTTTTTTACATGGATAGATTATCAAATACAATACAAGTTATAACATACCAGCTCACATGTGAAGTTTGAAAATAGCATTGTTAATAACAATATTTAGCCTGAATCCCAGTGCTTAACTTTTAGCATCAATAAATAAAGTGAAACATGTCTGAAAATCAGTGAACACATGAGGTTTAAGTATCAATACCTGTGGCTCGATGTACCATGTGGTTTGTCTGTCGGTGTTCCCATGGCGGAACAGATAGGCAGAGTAAACAGGGATCCTGTTTGTGGTATCGTAGAGTGTAGCATAGTAGAACCCCGGCTGGTTCGGAAGACATTGGCATATCTGCTTGTAGCGGTTGTTGTTTGGGAAGATGGTCGGTGGGTTGCCACTGAAAAAAAAAGTTGGACAATTTGCAAAAGTGCTCACTTCTCCCTGGGAGAGCACAGGGAAGAGCACCAGAAAAATGATGAGGAACATTTTGTCTGAATGCAGGTGGAGAGCTGTTGCAGTAAAAGACCAACCCTGGGTTTATATAGTACATGTATCCAATGCAGCGAGACAGTGCTGTATATTTGAATGCTTATCACTTGCATGGAATTTAAAATATGGATAATTATGCTCATTATCTTGGAAGTCTTATTGCTCACACGATTTTGCATCCAGGCGCTAACTTGTATCAGGGAAGCCCAACTGTGACTCCCTGCCATTTCTCTCAGTATCCAGTAGACAAAGAAACTAAACCTGAAGGAATTAAATTTGACAACCTAATAAGTGAAAAGACTGAGTGAATTAAGATGCTGTTGAAAGAATTACAGTTAAATGACCACGTCAGCCTCCCAAAAAATCTATTTAGCCATCCATCTATTAATCCAGCCATCCATCCACATACAAAACAATAGAAAATCCATCCAACCCTGCTGTAATCCTCACCAAATCACACAGAAATGACTTAGATGGATAGATGATACCACAGGGGTAAGTGTCGCTTTAAAATGCAGCAGCTGACCAAAGATGACTTTAGACAGTTTACATGCAAGCAGTTGTTACTGACTGATGGCAGTGACTGATCCAAATCAGAAAACATAATACTTTTCACATGTATTTTATGACCCACTGACAGATTTTAAAAAAAAAAAGAAAAAAAAAAGTGAAATGTGAGTGTCTCTTATTTTGGTAAGATCACATGAAACCGGTAAAGCAGAAAAAACGTACAGCCCCAGATGAGATGAATTTCAGCACCAGAGGGTTACAAAGCAATTCACAAACTAAAGTAGGAAAAGATGCAGATTACATTAGAAGGCATGTGGCTGTTGCAGCAGTAACACTATAACTCACAAGAAAACAAATAATATGCTCAATAAGGGGACATCACAGGATACAATTACAATTGTTTTATATAGAGAATGAGTACAGAACAGTTACACATAGTGCGACATATATTTTCATAAAGTCATTTTATCAAATATATTCATATTTCAGCTGTAGATAACGTGCACATGACCTTCAAATGTGGGTATGTGTGCAACTACACCTAGCTGGTTTTGTAAAGTCGTATCAGTTACGACTTAGAATTAATTCAAATTACAGTGCTAGATAACATGAACAGAGCCTGCACACCTGAGTACATGCATTAGCTGCTTGACTCAACTAAAAACACCCGTAGTGGATGAACTAAATGTACAGAAATATGACAGTTTGACAGACACGTGTGCTGTTTTTGGTTATAGGATAGTATAACTCCCTCACATGATTCGAAAAGGTTAGAATAAGACGTTTGTAGATTCTCGAAGACGTTTCACTACTCATCCAAGCTAATCCAATCCAACTTATGGTTTCTTCTTTTACCAATGCTATGATTTACCCAAAACTTTTAAGATTATTCCTTTGGCTCTCTTGCTTTATTTGATAGTGACAGTAGAGAGAGACAGGGAAGGCAGGGGAGAGAGAGGGAATCACATGCAGCCAAAGGCCAGGGCCGGTTTCAAACCCAGGCTGCTGCGGTAAAGGACTCCTATTTTTTTATCCTTGAATTTCTCTAAACCAGACCTTATAAGTCATTTAAAAGTTTAAAAGTTTCATGCATGTGAGCGGAGACAGCTTTGTCTGGCTGGTTTTTACCTCATGCATTAACACCCTCTGTCTTGCCTCCTTAACTTTGTAATGATTATGTATTGTTTACGTAAATATGCTGGTGGAAACATGGTGGTACAAGTGGGGCTCTTTTCCAAATATGACGTATTGTCCTTCAAAGCGTTATTGCTCAAAACGGCAGCTTCACCTGTTTGCGTCTCTGTTGAAACACCAAGAAGTTTTCCATGAAAAATACACAAGGCATATTGTAGCACATGGGCAGTAAAATGATAAGTTGTTTTTGGCAAGGACACAAAACATAATATACCTTTTTGAGAGGTTCTTACTGGAAGTAGTGCAAATGTGGCTGTCTCAGCTTTATTGCTCCTTTAGGGAAAGAGGTGCAAACTTTGCAGAGCCTCTTTTACTGTTTGTTATTGAGTGTTGTCAGGCTATATTGCCCTAGATTTACCTTCACATATTGATAAGATGGATTCTCGGGTCATGACGTGCTGCTGTATTAATTAAGAAATTATAGAAAATGTCTGACTTTTAGAGTCTGAAATGGTTCCTTTAGCTGTTGAATGACTGTAAGCATTGCCATGTTTGTAATCACTTTATTGTAGATTACGGTTTTCAGAGCTCTCAGTTCCTCTGTCATGGCACTAAAATCTCTCAGTAGATCACACATGTCCGGCTGGCAGAGAGGCGTTGTTTCAGCGTAGTTTTCTGTCTTTTCAGGATCAAACTGGGCCAAAGTCAGGCCGCAGGGCGACGACCACAGCTGGCAGACGGCCAGAATCATCCTCCAACTTGAGTCAAGATCGCTCAGTTTCACGAGCTCTGATCCCTATGGGCTCTGTGGCTGCTTTGCGTGGGTTGGTAAATAATCATCTGTTAACTGTTGACTGTCATGGTGGCACGTGCTTCTCTTCTTTGTATCACTTGTCCCTGCTTTTCCATGGAAACAAGTTCTAATTTCTACGTAATGAAAAAGGACAGAGAACCACGGTGGTACCTTTCTTATGAATGGGGATAATAAATTATACCATTTAACAGATTATGAATGACTTATGACTTTAGGTATAGTTTTCTGTAATATGGGTGATTGTGGAAGCACTTTGGTTTGTGGCTTCTACTGTTAAGGCTCAAGTACCATCCCTTAGCTGCATGTCTCCAGCCTATGACCATATACAATACCAGTCAAAAGTCTGGACACACCTTCTCATTTGATGGTTTTTCTTTATTTTTATTCTTTTTATTACATCACTGTCGGTAATGCATGCGTGAAACTGTCATATTTCGGTCCTCCATTAGGATTTTTCTGATGAGTCAAGCAGTTAGAAAGGCACAAACTCGAGTCTGCAGGCTCTGTTCGTGTTATCTAGCACTGTAATTTGAATTTACTCTAGGTCATAACTGATATGGTTTTACCACCCACACACCCACATCTTCATGTCCTGTGTGTGTTATCTAAAGCTGTATGTATTTGAATATCAGTGTGAACACTGATACACAGCACATAACTACTGTACTAAAAGGCTATACTGTGATAGACATATGTCATGACCTGGCTCAAGGAGTCACAACAAAGAAGGGAGACAACACCATGTTAACAAGCCAAATCATATTTTATTAAACCAGATTAAACCAAATTAGACCAAATTAAGTATTTACCAAATGAGGTGTGGACATCAGTAAAGTCAGTGGTGTGTGGTGTGCATGAGTGAGTATGTATGTGTGTGAGGGTGTTGTAAAAGTGCAAACATAACAAAAGGAAAACTCAAATCAACATCACCAAAACCAAACCAAAAACACGGTGTGCCTGCAAAGGTGGCCAGGAGCGAAGGGCTTTACACCCCCACCCTTAAGACGGAGACCCCAAATGGGTTGACGAGCAAAGCCAACCACCCGCAACAGGCACACAAATAAACCACAAAAACAGACAAAACAGCAAAGCTGCAACTATACAGCGACAAGACAGCAATAATCACCCTACCCAACTGGGGCATGGGACAGGGCATCTGCAACAACATTGTCCTTGCCCTTAATATGGCGTATGTCTAAACAGTACGACTGCAGGAACAATGTCCACCTCATTAACCGACGGTTCGGGCAACTCAACGAACACAGAAATGTAAGGGGATTGTGGTCGGTGTAGACCACAACTGGGCTACCTCCAGAACCCACATACACCTCAAAGTGCTGGAGGGCCCAGATCAAAGCCAGCGCTTCCTTTTCTATGGTCGAGTAGTTAAGTTGGTGAGAGTTAAACTTCCTTGAGAAGTAGCAGACTGGCCTATCAACCCCTTCTTTTTCCTGAAGCAAAACAGCCCCTGCCCCAACATGACTAGCGTCCACCTCCAGCTTAAAGGACTCATTAAGGCGTGGGGCAGCAAGAACTGGAGCGGCACACAACAGGGTCTTCACATTCTCAAATGCCAGCTGACATACGGCAGACCACACAAACTTAGCATTAGCTTTCAACAAATCTGACAGGGGTGCAACAACTGTTGAGAAGTTCTTGCAGAAAGCGCGATAGAAACCGACCAAACCCAAGAACTGCATAAGTTCTTTTTTAGTGGTGGGAACAGGATACTGCATTACTGCTTTAATCTTAGCATCCACCGGGCGAACCTGCCCCTGTCCAACCACCCGGCCAAGGTACGTCACTGTCGCTCTGGCAAACTCACACTTAGCTAGGTTGACTGTCAGGCGCGCCTCAGCCAGGCGGCCAAACAGAGCACCAATGCGTTTCATGTGTTCATCCCATGTGTCACTAAACACGACCACATCATCAAGGTAAACAGCACAACCCTCAAGACCAGCCACCACCAGGTTCATGAGGCGCTGAAACGTGGCAGGGGCATTGCGAAGGCCAAAACTCATTACATTATACTCAAACAGGCCAAAAGGTGTAATAAAAGCGGAAATTTCACGCGCTCGTGCTGTCAATGGAACCTGCCAGTACCCTTTCAATAAATCAAACTTGCTAACAAACTTAGCAGAACCAACCAAATCAATGCAGTCCTCCATTCGTGGCAAAGGATAACAATCTGCCTTGGTGACCTTGTTAACTTTACGGTAGTCAGTACAGAACCTTGGGGATCCATCCGACTTGCCAACCAGCAAGCTGGGTGAGGCCCAGCTGGAGGATGATGGCACTGCAATCTGATTTTCCAGCATGTACTGAACCTCAGCCTCCAATACTCTGCGCTTGTCTGCTGAGCAACGGTAGAAACGCTGTTTGATTGGAGGACTAGTGCCAACATCAATGTCATGCTCAATGAGAGTCGTACGGGTTGGTGTATCTCCAAACAATGTTGGGAACTTCCCGATCATCTCTGTCAGCTCAGTCCTCTGGGACACAGGCAAGTGGCTCAACAAACTGTCCACCTGACACAGAGACTCTGAATTCTTCAACCTACCACACAAAATAGGATCATCTGGGCCCTCAACATCCCTCTCACTGTCCAACCCCACCTCTGATACAGCAGGACCTGAGAGCACAGAGTCGACAGCTAATACGGGGTCAACCATTCTTTGGGCCACTGAGTCACTGGTCACCACAACATCACGAGCATAGTATGGTTTAAGCAGATTGACATGGCACAACTGAGATGACTTTCTCCGATTAGGTGTAGCAATCAAGTAGTTCTGATCTGAGACCTGCTTCTCAACAAAGTAAGGGCCAGCAAACTTGGCCTGAAATGGTGAAGCCTGCAGTGGTAAAAGAGCTAGCACCTGATCCCCTGGGCTAAACTGGCGCTGCTCAGCTTTACGATCATATAGCCTCTTCTGATTTGCTTGAGCATTCTCCAAATTTTTCCTTGCTACCTCAACAGCAACATATAAACGCCGGCGAAACCCGTTGACATAGTCAACTAAATTCTTTGGTGGCTCGCTCTTGACCAACCCATCCTGCAGAACAGCTAGAGGACCACGCACAGAGTGACCAAACACCAAGTCATTAGGGCTAAAACCTGTACTCTCTTGGACAACCTCCCTTGCTGCCAGAATGAGCCATGGAAGTCCCTCCTCCCAGTCCCTCCCCATTTCCATACCATAGGTTCTCAGCATGGACTTCAAAGTCCGGTGGAATCGCTCCAGCGCCCCCTGGCTCTGCGCATGGTAGGCTGATGCACAGTTGTGTTTCACCCCCAGCTGCTTCAAAACCTGTTTAAACATGTGGGAGGTAAAGTTGGAACCCTGGTCACTCTGAATCACATGTGGAATACCAAAAGTTGAAATGAACTGAGTTAGGGCTCTCACCACCGACCTCACTGAAATGGAGCGCAAAGGGAATGCTGCAGGGTATCTTGTAGTCTGACACATTACCGTCAGCAAGTAAGCACAACCAGACCTGGAGGCAGGCAACGGCCCCACACAGTCTATTATCAAATGCTCAAATGGTTTGCTCACTGCTTGAATGGGACTGAGAGGAACAGGTTTAATAGACTGACTGGGCCTTCCAGTAAGCTGACACACATGGCATGACTTCACATACCTGGCAACATCGCCCTTCAGATGTGGCCAAAAGAAGTAGCGCAGGACACGATCATAGGTTTTCTTTATACCCAAATGACCACAAGCATCATGTGCAGTCTGTAGTACCACATCACGAAAACAAGTGGGCACCACCACCTGAAAAACGGCTTCCCCCACAAAGTCACCATTACAGGGCACCCACTTGCGCACCAGCACGCCCTCCTGAACCACGTAGCCCTGGGCTATGTCCCTGACTTGGTCAACTGACCTCGCCTCATCCCACAACGCAGAGAGGGAGTGGTCAGCCTTTTGGCTACTCACCCAGTCTTCCCTAGACACAGAGGATGGAAGATCTGGCAGGGGAATCACATGTTCCTTAAGCACACCACCTTCACAACCCCCCAACTCAGGCAGGTCCAGAGCGGAGTCTTTACGGGTCTGTGCACGTGTTACAGCACAGGCTGGAAAAACCCCTGGCAAAACCAGACCCCTCTCTTCCGACACCCCAGACACCACTGGGTCGGCAACAACAACAGGTGGTGGCGGAACATCAGCCCATACACGGCTACCCGCTAGATCATTACCCAAAACCATAGAGACATCTTCAATTGGCAACCCAGGACGCACTCCAACTGGAACAACACCATGAACCAACTCACAGTCTAGTTCTATAAAATGACGTGGCACAGGAACCAAACCCATCTCCATCCCCCTAATCAAAATGTAATCACCAGTTGCTGTTTCAGGTGAAAAAGGCAAGACAGAGTCTAAAACAAAAGAATGTTTCGCCCCCGTATCACGCAGTAACTTAATCGGAACACGGTTGTCACTGCCAACCAATGACACAACAGCTTCTGCAATGAAGGGCTCAAAACCAGTATCTTCATTCGGGTCCAGACAAACAGGTTTCCGGCCTTCCAACTCACTCAAGCCACCCTCAGAACTCAAAGCGGGTACCTCACCTGACCCTTTCTCTGAGTTAGCACTAGGGTCCACACAAACAGACATTCTATCTGACCCTTTACTCAAGCCTGAACAAGGGGCCACACCAGCAGGCTCCTCAGACACCACAGAACAAAGCATAGCAGGGGCATGTAAAGGCAAACTAGACTTAGCTTTGGGCTTTAACAGTGGACACTGGTCTTTCCAATGACCCTCACCGCGACAATAGTTGCACACCCTGGAGCTTTCATGTCGCCCCGACCAAGCAGGCTTACGTGAAACACCAGGTTTCACAACCCTGGCACCACTGCGTGAATGGTCAGCACCTTTACCATCAGCCCCAGAGCGGGCCTCCACAAAACTGGCTTTATGCGTCAGCACAAAGTCATCTGCCAACTCGGCTGCTTTCAACGCCGTGGAGGGCTTCTGCTCATTTAAGTATGCAGCAATCCGCGGGGGAATGACATTTTTAAACTGCTCCAGTACGATCAGCTCACTAAGATCAACAAAAGAATCCACCTTCGCGGCGGAGCACCAACGCTGAAAATGAGAGGTTAAATCACGGACAAACTCAACATTAGTCTGCTTATCACCCTTCACCCAACCTCTAAACTTTTGACGATAAGCTTCCGGAACCAACTCATAAGATTTCAACACAGCTGCCTTCACGGCCTCATAATCCAAGTCATCCTCACCACACACTGCTGAGTATGCTTCCTGAGCCCTCCCAGTGAGGACACATTGAAGCATGAGCACCCTATCAGAGTCCGGCCAACATTTAGCATCTGCCACACGCTCAAAAAGAGTGAAAAAGGCATCAGGGTCACGCTCATTAAACTTAGGGACTAACCGCAAGTTAGCTGCAACATCAAAACTACCTGGTGCAGTGCTCACAGAGGCACCATCCCCCACACCAGAACCCCCAAGAGAGAGCCTGCCTTCTCTGACTAACTGCAACCTAGTCTCTTCTAACTCCAACTTCCTCTTTTCAGTAACCTGCCGCATTTTCTCTAATTCAAGCTTCTCTGTCTGCCTAAGTTTTTCCAATTCAACTTTCTCATCTATCTCCCACTTCCTGCGTAGCTTTTCCTGTTCAAATTGCAAAACTAACAGCTCCTTCTGCTGTTCAAAGGTGAGACCTGTCACCGGCGCAACAGCAGGTGCTGCCAACATGGGCACCGACTCTGCCCTGGGCTCAGCCTTCTGCAACACACCATGCTCAAACAAAGATAGCAGAACTGCCTCTTTGAGCTCATCCTTACGACTCTTCTCTGCAACCACAATACCATAATGATCAGCTATCTCCACCATTTCGGCCTTTTTACAACCATTCACAAATGCCAAAGTGGGGGTCTCAAAAAACTCCAAAACGGAAGCCATTATCACAAAAACCAATACAGAAGATAATATGTTAACTGCTCGCCTCACTAGGGCAACCAGCAGCCCTTTTGACAGAGAACCTCCCCCTAACTGCCTGGCCAAAACTAACTACAGCTCAACCCTAGACTTCGTGTGGTACTTGCGGTGGGTATTTATGCACGGCATCAACCACAATAATCACCATTATATGCAGTCAATGACTAAAGCCCAACAGCCCTGGCAGAGCAACCATTACATGGTGACCCTCCAGCAGCAGTGGATGTGCCCCCGAGACAACCGCTCTTACCACTTTCCCACCACACTAGCACACAAAAAAACAAACGGACACAATCCCTAGAGAAAAGTGCCCTACCGCCTGACGGAGAGATCTCTGTCCAGTGCAACAAACAGTAACAATTACCCTTTGAATGGCAAACAAACCAGCAGCAACTTACCCACCTAGACCTAGCAACCAAACACATGGCATACACTATATTACCAAAAGTATTCGCTCACCCATTCAAATGATCAGAATCAGGTGTCCTAATCACTTGGCCTGGCCACAGGTGTATAAAATCAAGCACTCAGGCATGCAGACTGTGAAACAAGACATTTGTGAAAGAATGGGCCGCTCTCAGGAGCTCAGTGAATTCCAGCGTGGAACTGTCATAGGATGCCACCTGTGCAACAAATCCAGTCGTGAAATTTCCTCGCTCCTAAATATTTCACAGTCAACTGTCAGCTCTATTATAACAAAATGGAAGCGTTTGGGAACAACAGCAACTCAGCCACGAAGTGGTAGGCCACGTAAAGTGACGGAGAGGGGTCAGCGGATGCTGAAGCGCATAGTGCAAAGAGGTCGCCGACTTTCTGCACAGTCAATTGCTACAGAGCTACAAACTTCATGTGACCTTCAGATTAGCCCAAGTACAGTACGCAGAGAGCTTCATGGAATGGGTTTCCATGGCCGAGCAGCTGCAGCCAAGCCACACATCACCAAGTGCAATGCAAAGCGTCGGATGCAATGGTGTAAAGCACGCCGCCACTGGCCTCTAGAGCAGTGGAGACGCGTTCTCTGGAGTGATGAATCACGCTTTTCCATCTGGCAATCTGATGGACGAGTCTGGGTTTGGAGGTTGCCAGGAGAACGGTACATTTCAGACTGCATTGTGCCGACTGTGAAATTTGGTGGAGGAGGAATTATGGTGTGGGCTTGTTTTTCAGGAGCTGGGCTTGGCCCCTTAGTTCCAGTGAAAGGAACTTTGAATGCTTCAGGATACCAAAACATTTTGGACAATTCCATGCTCCCAACCTTGTGGGAACAGTTTGGAGCGGGCCCCTTCCTCTTCCAACATGACTGTGCACCAGTGCACAAAGCAAGGTCCATAAAGACATGGATGACAGAGTCTGGTGTGGATGAACTTGACTGGCCTGCACAGAGTCCTGACCTGAACCTGATAGAACACCTTTGGGATGAATTAGAGCAGAGACTGAGAGCCAGGCCTTCTCGACCAACATCAGTGTGTGACCTCACCAATGCGCTTTTGGAAGAATGGTCAAAAATTCCTATAAACACTCTCCTCAACCTTGTGGACAGTCTTCCCAGAAGAGTTGAAGCTGTAATAGCTGCAAAAGGTGGACCGACATCATATTGAACTCTATGGGTTAGGAATGGGATGGCACTTCAGTTCATAGTATGAGTAAAGGCAGGTGAGCGAATACTTTTGGTAATATAGTGTATCTCCCAACCAGGAAAACGCACAATCTGACACCCCAGAGGACTCAGCCCTGGCACCAAAGCACAACTAATCCCAACAAACAGTTGGGCCAACCAATTCATACAACCAAAGCACATTACCTAAGGCCAACTACCTAAGGCACAAAACAACTCTGCATTAACATAACTGAAAATGGACGAGCCCCCACTTGTCATGACCTGGCTCAAGGAGTCACAACAAAGAAGGGAGACAACACCATGTTAACAAGCCAAATCATATTTTATTAAACCAGATTAAATCAAATTAGACCAAATTAAGTATTTACCAAATGAGGTGTGGACATCAGTAAAGTCAGTGGTGTGTTTTGTGCATGAGTGAGTATGTATGTGTGTGAGGGTGTTGTAAAAGTGCAAACATAACAAAAGGAAAACTCAAATCAACATCACCAAAACCAAACCAAAAACACGGTGTGCCTGCAAAGGTGGCCAGGAGCGAAGAGAGAGACTGAACTGGCCTACTGCAGGAGCTTAAGTAACCTCAGCACACTGGGCCCAGGTGAGCAGAGTTACTAATCAGTGCTGCAGGGAGAGAACAGGTTAGACACGCCTCCCCAAGGGAAGCCAGAAACCCCATGATGGCCTACAGGGGCTTTACAACATATTGTACACGTATGCAACACAGGTGTGTTGTATTACTGTAGACTGCAAAGGATTACAAATGTACCACTCACTTCTGTATTTTCAGTGGGCAAAGTGCCCAAGACTTTCCTGTTTTCAGCGTCGAATCCTCCCATAGCTCTGTTGGCTGTTTAATATTTCTCAGTGACATTTGTTCTGCTACCTCTGTTCTTGTTCCACCTCAAACAGGATTTAAATCTGGTAGTTTATCCTCAAGAATAAATATTAAATGGAAGCATCTGCTGAATTAAATGTAGCTCTACTGAAAGAAGTGGAAATCTAGTGGCCCCCAGGTCCCTTATGATTATATGAAGGAGTCATTAATATCCTCAAATCAAAAATTAAAGATACTAGAGCATGTCTCTTGGAAACTGACATATTTATGTACCTTTGGTTCATCCACTGGCCTGTTTTTGATGAGTTGACCAGCTACATCTGCACATGCTATCTAGTGCTCTAATTTGAATTTACTCTGAGTCACTAGGCATGTGGTTTTACCAGGTAATTGGAACATGATAAAAAAAAAAAAAAAAAAAAAAAAAAAAAAACTGGCACACTGAGAGAGAAATGTCCAAAAGAAAACCTTGCTGCAGGCCCACTTCTACAAGCATTGCATTGCATTGCACTCTCAGTTTAATATTTTGCACCCTCAGTTGAAATTTGAATTGGAGATCCATAACATCTATGCTGTTTTTCATTGTAGGTGCACTGTAGCTACAAGTAACCCCTGCTTATTTCAGATGCAAGTCATTTTGTTGGAACTGTCAATTTTGATGGCAGGATTGCTGTTGAACCTGATGAAGTGACACAAGTACAGTTGGAAAGTTGACATTTGAGCTCTGACATATAATCATCTCCCTTAAACATAATTGACTGTGCTCGTCATATAAAGATGGCAGTGCCCTTAGTGAAGTGTGCAGGCACTGTTCATGTTATCTATCAGTGAAATTTGAATTTACTCTAAGTCATCATGTAAATGTGCCACTACTGTGCCATGCTGCCACTTTTGCCACTGTTTCATCTATGTCAGCCCAATAAATAAACGTAATGGGATGTTATTGATAACATACGGGGCAAAAATAAATAGTAAATTGTGACAGTGTCTGTGTTCCTCTGTCATACCAACTGCTTTGGCACATAAACAAGTCATCTGGAGATCCTGTTGTATTCTAAAACAATTAAAGGGTTTGTTGGATTCGGGAATGATGAAAATTAAGTTCCCTGTGTAGCAGTGACAGGAAAAAAAGAGAATCAAGTTGTGGCAAGTCTTTTGGGTTTCGTCCTTCAGCTCAGCAGAAATTATGTTTTTGGAGTCTGGAGGGCCAACAGGCTCTTCTTCATTAGCTTCTAAAGCAAACCCTTGACTGCCTCACACACACACGCTGCAATTTGAGCTTTTCTCAGCGCTGGGTACAATGGTACAGTTTCCCTGCCTTGTGAACACCGTCGTACACCTTGTGGACTACCAAACCAATCCTGCCGCACAGATTGCACTGGTGTGGTTTCTCCGCCGTGGTGTCGGAGGAGTTTCCCCGGCCTCGGCTGCAGTGGTGCGGTTTCTCTCAGCTGCAGCTGAGCTTGTGAGGCTCGAGAAAGTCATGTGTGGTTAAAAACTCCTATTGCACAGATCAAAGGCTGCACGACTGGGTGAAAAATATCCCCCCAGTGCTCACTCTGGTAGGGTTTATAGCCTGTGTGTGTGCGCTCATGTGCCCTGAAGTTACTCGAAAACATTTACCCCTCTCGGTACAGTGGTACGGCCGGTGACCCATGTGGACGGTCCTGTAGCCTTTCCTGCTGTTTTTAGTGGAAACTAGGCGCTGTTGTGCACCCCAAAACAGTGCTGTGTAATAATGTGTAATTCTTTTTCTTGTCTCCAGCCATCCTAAGGGACCAGAGTATCCACTGCCAAGGGCTCATGACGTGACTTGGGTAACACCTCTTTCCATTTCCGACCCTTATTCTGAAACCTCTTCTCATGTTTATCAGAGAATATCTCCCACATTTACCAGAACTGAAAATGCCCCCTCTTGGCATGTGTTTTCATAGTATATATTTTAAGTGTCAAGGTAAGTAACTTATAAATAACAAACCATGTTACTGATACTGAATTTTGTCATCATCAAAATCTTCACCATTATTATTATTATTGTGCAGTTTTACACAAGTTGTCATTAAAAACACCCACTTGCACGTTTGTTGTACACCAGTTTTGTTTGTTCACTGAAAAAAGAAACAAAGAAATGCTTTTCAAAGATTTAATTAAAACACTAAAAAATGTAGGAATATTGATTTTTCTTAAAACCATTCACAGTTAACACAGTATATATCAATACTTTCATAAACAATATTTAAACTATTAACAACACAATTATTATTTATAACTATTAAACATTTTCAATACATTTAACAGTTTTTAGAGAACTTCTTCCTCATTTCCTGCAACCACTGGTCTTTTGGAATCGATTCGGACAGAGGGCAATACACTCTGCCTCGGTACTGGCTGTGCCCAGTGTCAGCGATGCGGAACTGGCCACACTTTTTACATGTGTTTGCCTGTACGGTTCGTCTGTAGTGCCTCTTTGGAGTGGCTCCGGCTTTCATGGTGGTGGTGGGCACACTGGCTTGTGGGTTGGTGCCCTGAACTACCGACATGGGGAGGACTGCTCGCACTAGACTTACAGTTTGTCCTGCTGGTCTGAGGATCTGAGGTGTCAGAAAGCGTCCTGGTGCCGGGGGTGTGGCAAACACTGGCACCCGGCATGGCATGATGACACACGGGAGCCGACTAGAGGCCATCTGCCTTATTTGTGCCTTACCTGCTGTGCTCTCTGGCAGCCGGTGCAGATGCTTCTGTGGTGCTGGCGTGGGCTCAGCAGGGAGCGCTCTTGCCTCCCGGAGAGGCTCTTTAGACTCAGGGAGGGCTTGAGGCAATGCAGCGCCCTGGACGCTCACAGAGAGTCCCTGCCTCTTGTGCCTTTTGTTGTACCACTGGACGAGGGTGTTCTGGTTCACGTCCACCAGTTTTATCTCTGTTCCCTGCATCACCTGGGAGTTACCAACTACAAGCTGCCTGATCTTCTGATAGTCTCTCAGAATTAAGGACCACCTTGAATCCACCCTCTTACGTTTCTTTACCGAGTTTGGGTGAAGACTGCAGAGTCTTAGAAAAATTTTTTCAACCAACCGGCAGCAGTCAGGCCACTGGGCAGGTGCACCTAACATGCAGTGGGCGGCGCTCTCCGCACTAGTCGTTGCTGAGGGCCTCATTGCTCTGCTGAACCGGCCACTCAAAAGTCTCATCTGATGCCGCGCTGCGTAAACCACCCGCTGCTTGTCCCCTTGGTCCAGGCTCTCCCACAGTGAGACAACTGAGCTCGCCTGCTGGTCGCTGAGACACAGAGCGCTCTGATCCCGAAGCTCCACCAAGCACTCGGCGAGTCTGTCCACGTGCTGACATCCAGGAACGTCCTGCTCATCAACAGCCTTTACAAATGATGAAACGCTTTAGAAAAGAGCAATGTAAAACCCTCGCTGACACTTTACCGATGCAGTGGATTTACCCCTCCTATTATGTTTGGGTGAGTGTGAAATTCACATGATGATATGTTTTCAATGTCCTGTACACACTTTGTAAAGCATCGGTTATAAATAACAAAAATCTGTACTTAGAAATAACATTAAGCCATCAAAACACCACAAATTAATATTTCTTTCCAATTTTAGGCCAATCAGTGAGATTTTATGGTGATTTGCATATTTTTCCATAGTGGTGTAACAGGAATACTGGATGTATAAGTGGGGGTGGGGGTGAATTATGTTTTATTTAAAGGGCTATTTAGGTCGTCAACAAAGAAACATAAAGTACCTGACACATAAACATTGGTAACAATTTTAATTATAATAATTTAGTGGAGTTTTAAACTGCTGGGGTCAAATTGACCTCAAACATAAAAGATGTTTGTAAATTTGAACATAACAGGAAGGTTAATAAAATACATGGGCACAGGTACTCATATCTGTATGCCTACGTATTACAAATTGATCACGCTGACACTCACCATATCTTCATCTTCAGCTTCGGCTTGAATATCGACTCCGGCCTCAGAGGACGGACTAGAGGGCAGAACGGATGCCCCGGAGACCACTGCTGCTGGAAAAAACAAATTATTTACTCAAATTTCTGAACTTATGTGCGTACGAGTGCAAAAAAAAAAAAAAAAAAAGAGAGCAGATATGGAAACTGGAAATAAAACTGCCAAACATTTCCTCCTAGACTCTCCTAGCTCCGAGGCATTTTCAGCATCAAAGCCAAGACTTTCCCCAGCAACTTCTTGATTTCACCTTGAACATTTTTGCTCAGTCTTCAATATAACACATGCTTACAATAAACTCGGACAAATCACTCTGCAGCTGGATATTCTTCAGCTACGCAAACAGTGGCTGACAGAAGAGGGTGAACCGGAGGACACGGGTCACAGAAAGACATCTGAACTTACAGATTCCCTGGTAGTCCTCAGGTTCTGCCTTCAGCTGAAGAGAAAATGTGTCGGTCACATCTTGGGAGTCCACATTCTCTTCTTTCTTGGTTTGGAGCAGGAGCTGTTGATCCCAGGAGTCCTGCTGGTGTGTGTGCTTCTCCTCCAGGCCGCTGGAAACACCACTCAAAGGATCTGGGACAGAGGGGAAGAGGAGAGAGGGAGACTTTTAAGAGCCCAAGAATAAAACTTATCCTCCTTGTGTGTAAATGTATGACACAACACATTCTGGGGGGACTTGTAAATACCTGTTTACAATTATTAGGTTACTCGGAAACTGTACATTTGTTCTGACAGTATAATCTGTGTTCTCTGACAGACAATAACATCATATCAGAGGTTGATTTCCACCAATTTTATAACATTTGCATGAGCCATAAACTGGACAGGTGCATGTGGGCCAGGTGCATGTGGGTGCAGCAGAGAGGAGCACGCAAGGGGAAAATGCAGTGGGACCATTATAACAGTCCCAAGAATAATTAGGGCCCTATAAAATCCGTTTTATTTTTTCCCAAATTCCATTTTTTCCATTTTTATTTTTGGGAATTCCATTTTTTACCTTTTATTCTTATTTTACTACCAAAAAAAGAGTGTGTTTTTAATGTTAATGACTAACATGCACACAAATGAAACAGAAATTACCTTAAATTAATTGAGGTAACAACTAAACAACACTTTATTTATTTATTTATTTAACAATTATACAAATATATATAAACATATCATTTTCACCTTTTATTGCTATAACACATGTTATAGCAATAAAAGGTGAAAATGATATGTTATAAGTGATTGAACAAAAATGACAGGGGGATGCATCAGTAATTATATCAGGAATTATAGGGCTCTAAATAATAAGAGCACTATTGAGGAAATTAAAAAAAAAAAAAAAAAAAAAAAGCTGAAATTGTGGAGGGCTGCCACAGAATTGTGTGTTTATAGGAAACACAAGAGGAAACGGGTGACTAACAGTCATTTTAACGTACAGATGTGCTCATTCTTCGGTTCTGCCTTCAGCTGAAAAGACGACGAGCTCGTCCCGTGTTGGAAATCCACATCCTCCTCTTTCTCGGTTTTGAGCAGCAGCTGTTGATCCCTCAAGTCCTGCTGGTGTGTTTGTCTCTCCTCCAGGCCGCTGGAAACACCACTCCAAGGATCTGGGAGGGGAAGGGAAGAGCAGAGAGAGAGTTTCTGGCACAACACAAACACAAACACACACACCTCTCGTCATTTTGAGCCACAGTGATTCCCAAATTCAAATGCCGGTAACATGCGGCAGTCAAAATCGTACTTGGACTATCACTTAAAAAGTTAATTATTTAATCATGGGTATCACGGTGATGCAGTAAGGTGACTTGTTTATATTTCTTACCCAACACGACCGGAGACACCAACACATCTTCGTTCTCGACTTTCACCACAAAGCCTTGTTGCACTCAGTGTTGCCAACTCCTCAGTAAGGAAAGTAGCTATTGGCTGTCCTAAAAGTCGCCAGATGACGTCATCGCCTAATTTGCATAATTGGCAATTTGCACGTGATTGTAATGGACGCTGCAGGAGAGGAATAACATCGTAGGAGAGACAAAAAGTGAGTAAAAAACACCTTAAATATGTTTTAGAACTACAAATTTACGGGAAGGGCGGGACCAACGGCGGCTTTGCGCATGCGCGATTCATCTGCTGCCTGGCCGCGGAGTGGTGGGTCTTCTCTCTGCTCCTCTCCTGACTGCCGCTGCCTGCGACTGCCGCGCGCGGCTCGCGGCTGTGACCACCTGTGTGGACTTTGGGGCGGGGGAGGGGCTCGCGGCAGCACCTGCTGCTCGCTGACAACAGGAACTGCAGAGGAACGAAACGTGCTTTCATGTCAGTCACCAAAATAACAGAAAGTCTCCAATAACACCAGGAAAAGTCGCTAGATTTGTCGCTAGTCGCTTTTGACAAAAAAAGTCGCCATGGGGAGTTGGAAAGTCGCCAGATTTAGCGAGAAAGTCGCCAAGTTGGCAACACTGGTTGCACTTTGCAGAGGCGGCTGTTGTCCGCGGGCTCCTCCTTCATGCTGGCAGAAATTCCCTCCGTCTCTGTGAAATGCCGTCTTCTGCTGGAGCTACAGTGGTTTGGACGAAAAGCATGGGTTAGTAAAATCCTCTAAACTGCAGACAAACCTCTGCAAGTTTGTGAGCTCAAATATGGCCTAGCTGTAATGTGTTTACATGAAAATGCATGCATCATCGACTTAAAACGGCTTGTTCGCCACAAACTTGTTCCGGTGTAGTTTTTACAACCAACATGATGAAAATGTTGTATGTCTCTCAGATTTTTTTTTTTTTTTTTTCAGGTTAAGTAACACAGCAGTCGGCCTTTTTCCTGTTGATTCAGCACCACAAGGGGTCACTTTTGCTCTGATTTTTAAGGAAAAAGAAAAAAAAAAATTGTCCAATATTCATAGCCAGACCATAGCCAGTGTGGAGGAAAATCTGTCACGATTCAGGAACAGTTTTTACTTCCAATAATAACTTGATTCTTCTAAAACCAGCCACTAAAATACAGATAGTCAGAATTAGATCAGTGGTGTTTTACATTGTCCCTGTTTTTTTTTTTTTTTTTTTTTTTTTTTTCATTATTTGTTTTCTATTCTTTCCCCTCACCTATCCCTAATTTACTGGAAGGAAAGTTGGAGAAAAAGGGAAGAGAGGAGAAAGGGAGGAGAAAAATAAAGGTAGAAAGAAAGGAATAGAAGATAGAGAAAAAATAGTAATAAAATAAAAAATAATAATAAAAAATACCTCTCCTGGAGGGGTGGGATCCGTTCTTCAGGATAAATACGTATCAAAAATTAAATGAATGAAACCCTTTTTCTCCTTTCTCTTCAGTTTTTTTTTTTTGTTTTTTTTTTTTGGTTTCTCTTTCTCTACCCCTCTCTGTCCTTGCCTGCCCCTTACCCTCACCATACACCCCCCCTTACACACACACACACACACACACACAAAGTAAAACTACAATTGATTTGCTTATTTCCTTTGTTGTTTTGTTTGAGTTACTGTTATGGTTTTGTAATATGTCTTTCTAATGTTATCACATTATCTGCTCTCAACTTGTTCACCTTTCTTTCACTAATAAAAATAAAAAATATATACATTGGTAGACACAACAAATACAACCAAAGATTTCAAAAGGACCTGACCTATAACAGCAAAGGTAAAGTGGTCTTGGCTCCGTTTAACCCTTTTTTTTAATTATTATTATTTTAATCACTTGGGGTCAATTTGAACCCAGTAATTTAAACCTCGAGAAAATGATTCCAATAAAAATTGTTAACCAGGTTTATGTGGCAGGTACTTTATAGCCATAATAGCCAATAATAAAACATCCACTCAACTCCACTTATACATCAAAGCTCTTGTGGAAATCATGGTTTCCTCTCCCAAACATCACATTAACTCTCAGTGGCTCTTTCACTGCTGCAGGTGTGGTTATGTATAGGGAAGTTTTTGGATGATTATAAATGACAAGTTACAGTTCCTCAGTGTCCAAAACAACTCAAACAGATGTGTGTACAATGTTGATATTTCTTAAATGTTTTCTACAGCTACAGCTACAGCTTTCAGTGCCCTGGACTAGCCTGAGTCCAGGACACTGAAATCATGTTCATTGTAAAGTTCACCCGCTTGTCCCTGTTAAATTAGGAAAAGTCATTAAATATGAATTAAAAACAGTGTTAATCGCATAGGCGGAAATCCCGGGGGGGTTGGGGGGAAAGACTCCTCCATCCATAACCGCCCCGCCCCAACACTAATAAATAATTTTGAATAATATAGTAATATTCAATGAAAGTACAATGCAAGCGGTGCTAATTATAAATGTAAAACAGTGTGTTTTTAAGTGTTAAAAACTTATGACCCTTATTTTCATGTCCCCTCCGGGAACTACTCTCTGAAATTTTACTGTTTATTGTTTAGAGTCAAAGTTTGGTGTTTTAGGCTTTAATTGGTTGACTGATTCTGACTGATTAGTACCAATTAGTACCATGACTTAACATGACTAGCAAGCCCTCTTTAGGTAGCATTATTCAAAAATTAAGGGAGCAGCTGATCTATAACACTTAACCTGATAGAACTGTTGTACCTCTTAGTCCTGGGTTCATTCACAGCTAGAGCTTGATGGGAGAATGTCCATCATTAATATTAACCTTGCAATACTAATGATAGGCCTACTTTAATTTGGAAATTAAAACTACGACCCTCATCCTCATCTACACTGGATAAATCAGGAACAAACATGGAGAGTATAAACATTACACAAAATGTCATTTAGCTTTGGCTGACTCATTGGATTCATTCAGAATTCATAATCAATCCTCAGAAATGTCATCACCTCAATATCTGAAAAACAACTCCAATGTCACACCTAATAATAATAATAAAAAAAAATCCAACTTCAAATGTTACTCTGCCTTTCAAATGCTCAAGTTCATAATGGCTGCTGCTAGCATAATTAGTCAAATAATGGATGAACCTATTTACACACAAACTGTACTTTCTACTGCATGACTGAGAAAATGTTAACAGGAGAAAACCAGCGATAGCCTTGTGTAAGAAAATGTTTCTAATGAATGAGTAAGACACATCACAACCAAACACGTCAGTATCATTTAATTTATTTAACGTAGTTCATCATGTTTTGATATTTTTGCATCAACAATTCCCATTGAACACGGAAAATGGTAAATTATAATGGTTTTGGTCACTCAGCATGGCCTCTAGATTTTTAACAGTCATACTTTCCACTTTACCCTTTTTGGGCCCAATAAAACCACCAGACCTAAGTGTCATTCCATTGTTGCAACAGTAAGCACTCCAATAATACGCGGCAACCCTAACCCTGTTGTTAATAGTCCGAGCTCCAGGAACCACACCAGTGACGACAAAGGCCGAACGGCACTTCTTAAGGATATCAACCAGTTGGTCCTCATGTTGACTCCAGTTTCCACGGTTGAAGGTTAAGTTTTGAGGGGCAGCATTGGTCAGAGTGAAGGTGGCCTCCATTTGATCTGGAGTGGAAGTGTGTCTCACTGGGTAGAGGTGGCCCTTGTCATAGCCAGATTTTTTATAGTCATCGTTTGTAGCCTGGTGAGTAATGCCCTTGAGGCCTCCTTTCATGCACCGGTCTGTAAAACCATCCAGCTGCAAACAACAAGAAACATAATGATAATAGCTATACTGTGAATGAATGAATGAATGAATGAATGAATATGTTGTATGTTTTAGCTCTTTAAATGGTAGCTTCAGCCAACTAATCAACCAGTCAACTAGACGAGTTAAATGTGGCTGATAGTTGCCATAAAGCACAGGTAGTGATGCTTCAATGATTGTTATGCCAGGAAACACACACACGCACACACAGGTATTCGTACACACACACACACACACACACACAGCAAGATTGTTACAGTTTTGCATTTTTCATTTGTTTTCATTTTTAATTTGTTGTGACTTTTTTCATAGTTTTTTTAAGTTGAAGATCAATTTATGTTGTTCACGTGACGTTGAGGAGGGTTAAGAACAAGCTACAGGTCGTTCTGTGTTATTTTGTAATACAGTTATAACACAACATTATACACAGTATAATTATATTCAATTATTATAGTACAAATATTGTTATTTGTACAATTTCATCATACATGATGCATCATGTCTTTTTGCACAGTCATGGGACGGCCTGTCGGGCAGTAGAAGCCCTTTTTTCCCTGCTGCCCTTCAAACAGGCTGGGAGAGGTGTTTTCACAATCCTCTTTTGAAGGTGGACTTGTGTGTGCTGATTTTTAATATTATTATTATACAAGCTCACATGTGAAGTTTGTAAATAGCATTGTTAATAACAGTATTTAGCCTGATTCCCAGTGCTTAACTTTTAGCATCAATAAATAAAGTGAAACATGTCTGAAAATCAGTGAACACATGAGGTTAAAGTATCAATACCTGTGGCTCGATGTACCATGTGGTTTGTCTCCTGTTGTTCCCATGGTGAAACTGATAGGCAGAGTAAACTGGGATCCTGTTTGCGGTATCGTAGAGTGTAGCATAGTAGTACACCGGCTGGTTCGGAAGACATTGGCATATCTCCTTGTAGTGGTTGTTGTTTGGGAAGGTGGTCGGTGAGATGCCATTGAAAAAAAAATTTGTACAATTTGCAAAAGTGGTCACTTCTCCCTGGGAGAAGACAGGGAAGAGCACGAGAAAAATGATGAGGAACATTTTGTCTGAATGCAGGTGGAGAGCTGTTGCAGTAAAAGACCAACCCTGGGTTTATATAGTACGTGTATCCAAAGCAGGGAGACAGTGCTGTATATTTGAATACTTATCACTTGTATGGAATTTAAAATATGGATAATTATGCTCATTATCTTGGAAAGTTTATTGCTCACACGATTTTGCATCCACGCACTAACTTGTATCAGAGAAGCCCAACTGTGACTCCCTGCCATTTCTCAGTATCCAGTGGACAAAGAAACTAAACCTGAAGGAATTAAATTTGACAACTTAATAAGTGCAAAGACTTGAATAAAAGAGTGAATAAAGATGCTCTTGAAAAAATTACAGTTAAATGACCACATCAGCCTCCCAAAAAATCTATTTAGCCATCCATCTATTAATCCAGCCATCCATCTACATACAAAACAATAGAAAATCCATCCAACCCTGCTGTAATCCTCACCAAATCACCCAGAAATGACTTAGATGGATAGATGATACCACAGGGGTAAGTGTCTCTTTAAAATGCAGCAGCTGACCAAAGATGACTTCAGACAGTTTACATGCAAGCAGTTGTTACTGACTGATGGCAGTGACTGATCCAAATCAGAAAACATAATACTTTTCACGTGTATTTCATGACCCACTGACAGATTAAAAAAAAGTGAAATGTGAGTGTCTCTCATTTTAGTAAGATCACATGAAACCGGTAAAGCAGAAAAACGTACAGCCTCATATGAGATGAATTTCAGCACCAGAGGGTTACATAGCAATTCACAAACTAAAGTAGGAAAAGATGCAGATTACATTAGAAGGCATGTAGATGTTGCAGCAGTAACACTATAACTCACAAGAAAACAAATAACATCAGCTCAGTAAGGGGACATCACAGGATACAATTACAATTGTTTTATATAGAGATTGAGTACAGAACAGTTACACATAGTGCGACATATATTTTCATAAAGTCATTTTATCAAATATATTCATATTTCAGCTGTAGATAACGTGCACATGACCTTCAAATGTGGGTATGTGTGCAACTACACCTAGCTGATTTTGTAAAGTCGTATCAGTTACAACTTAGAGTTAATTCAAATTACAGCGCTAGATAACATGAACAGAGCCTGCACACCTGAGTACATGCATTAGCTGCTTGACTCAACTAAAAACACCCGTAGTGGATGAACTAAATATACATAAATATGACAGTTTGACAGACATGTGCTGTTATTGGTTATAGGATAGTATAACTCCCTCACATGATTAGAAAAGGTTAGAATAAGACGTTTGTAGATTCTCGAAGACGTTTCACTCCTCATCCAAGCTGTTGACTGAAAAGGCTTCTTGGATACAACTGAATTCGCAAATCTACCAACAAGTCCAATCCAACTTATGGTTTCTTCTTTTACCAATGCTATGACTTACCCAAAACTTTTAAGATTATTCCTTTGGCTCTCTTGCTTTATTTGATAGTGACAGTAGAGAGAGACAGGGAAGGCAGGGGAGAGAGAGGGAATCACATGCAGCCAAAGGCCAGGGCCGGTTTCAAACCCAGGCTGCTGCGGTAAAGGACTCCTATTTTTTTATCCTTGAATTTCTCTAAACCAGACCTTACAAGTCATTTAAAAGTTTAAAAGTTTCATGCATTTGAGTGGAGACAGCTTTGTCTGGCTGGTTTTTACCTCATGCATTAACACCCTCTGCCTTGCCTCCTTAACTTTGCAATGATTATGTATTGTTTAAGTAAATATGCTGGTGGAAACATGGTGGTACAAGTGGGGCTCTTTTCCAAATATGATGTATTGTCCTTCAAAGCATTATTGCTCAAAACGGCAGCTTCACCTGTTTGCTTCTCTGTTGAAACACCAAGACGTTTTCCATGAAAAATACACAAGGCATATTGGAGCACATATGCAGTAAAATGATAAGTTGTTTGTGGCAAGGACACAAAACATAATTTACATTTTTGAGAGGTTCTTACTGGAAGTAGTGCAAATGTGGCTGTCTCAGCTTTATTGCTCCTGCATTACAGTAAATGGTTGTTTTTAGGGAAAGAGGTGCAAACTTTGCAGAGCCTCTTTTACTGCTTGTTAATGAGTGTTTTCAGGCTATATTGCCCTAGATTTACCTTCACATATTGATAAGATGGATTATCGGGTCATGACGTGCTGCTGTATTAACTAAGAAGTGATGGAAAATGTCTGCTGGTGACTTTTAGAGTCTGAAATGGTTCCTTTAGCTGTTGAATGACTGTAAGCATTGCCACGTTTGTAATCACTGTATTGCAGATTAAGGTTTTCAGAGCTCTCAGTTCCTCTGTCATGGCACTAAAATCTCTCAGTAGATCACACATGTCCGGCTGGCAGAGAGGCGTTGTTTCAGCGTAGTTTTCTATCTTTTCAGGATCGAGCTGGGCCAAAGTCAGGCCGCAGGGCGAAGACCACAGCAGGCAGACGGCAAGAATCATCCTCCAGCTTGAGTCAAGATCGCTCAGTTTCACGAGCTCTGATCCCTATGGGCTCTGTGGCTGCTTTGTGTGGGTTGGTAAATAATCATCTGTTAACTGTTGACTGTTCTGGTGGCACGTGCTTCTCGTCTTTGTATCACTTGTCCCTGCTTTTCCATGGAAACAAGTTCTAATTTCCACATAATGAAAAAGGACAGAGAACCACGGTGATACCTTTCTTACGAATGGGGATAATAAATTATACCATTTAACAGATTATGAATGACTTATGACTTTATGTATAGTTTTCTGTAATATGGGTGATTGTGGAAGCACTTTGGTTTGTGGCTTCTACTGTTAAGGCTCAAGTACCATCCCTTAGCTGCATGTCTCCAGCCTATGACCATATACAATACCAGTCAAAAGTCTGGACAAACCTTCTCATTTGATGGTTTTTCTTTATTTTTATTCTTTTTATTACATCACTGTCGGTAATGCATGCGTGAAACTGTCATATTTCGGTCCTCCATTAGGATTTTTCTGATGAGTCAAGCAGTTAGAAAGGCACAAACTCGAGTCTGCAGGCTATGTTTGTGTTATCTAGCACTGTAATTTGAATTTACTCTAGGTCATAACTGATATGGTTTTACCACCCACATACCCACATCTTCATGTCCTGTTGTGTTATCTAAAGCTGTATGTATTTGAATATCAGTGTGAACACTGATACACAGCACATAACTACTGTGCTAAAAGGCTATACTGTGATATCCATATTGTACACATATGCAACACAGGTGTGTTGTATTACTGTATACTGCAAAGGATTACAAATGTACCACTCGCTTCTGTATTGTCAGTGGGCAAAGTGCCCAAGACTTTCCTGTTTTCAGTGTCGAATACTCCCATAGTTCTGGCTGTTTAATATTTCTCAGTGACATTTGTTCTGCTACCTGTGTTCTTGTTCCACCTCAAACAGGATTTAAATCTGGTAGTTTATCCTCGTGAATAAATATAAATGGAAGCATCTGCAGCATTAAACGTAGCTGTACTGAAAGAAGTGGAAATCTAGTGGCCCCGAGGTCCCTTATGATTATATGAAGGAGTTATTAATATCCTAAAATCAAAAATTAAAGATACTAGAGCATGTCTCTTGGAAACTGACATATTTATGTACCTTTGGTTCATCCACTGGCCTGTTTTTGATGAGTTGACCAGCTACATCTGCACATGCTATCTAGTGCTCTAATTTGAATTTACTCTGAGTCACTAGGCATGTGGTTTTACCAGGTAACTGGAACATGATAAAAAAAAAAAAAAAAACTGGCACACTGAGAGAGAAATGTCCAAAAGAAAACCTTGCTGCAGGCCCACTTCTACAAGCACTGCATTGCATTGCACTCTCAGTTTAATATTTTGCACCCTCAGTTGAAATTTGAATGGGGGACCCATAACACCTATGCTGTTTTTCATTGTAGCTGCACTATAGCTACAAGTAACCCCAACTTAGAATAGAATAGAATAGATTAGAATAGAATAGAATAGAATAGAAATTTATTGTCACTGTTAAAAACAATGAAACACAGTTTAGCAGCTCCAGCATGACAGCAGCATCATAAATAAATAAACACACCTCAGAATAAGACAAATAGTAAAATAGACAATGAAAATGCCTAAAATAGAATAAGTTAAATAGATTAAAAGTAAAGTGCAAATCATGCAGACATTCAGTCCCGGACATCAGTCAGTCCTCAGTGCTCAGTGTTAGTGTTAGGGATGGTGGCAGTAACAGCTTGTGGGAAGAAGCTGTTTTTCAGTCTGTTTGGTTTGGATTTTATTGTCCTGTATATGACAGAATTGCTGTTAAACCTGATGAAGTGACACAAGTACAGTTGGAAAGTTGACATTTGATCTCAGACATATAATCATCTCCCTTAAACATAATTGACTGTGCTCGTCATATAAAGATGGCAGTGCCCTTAGTGAAGTGTGCAGGCACTGTTCATGTTATCTATCAGTGAAATTTGAATTTACTCTAAGTCATCATGTAAATGTGCCACTACTGTACCATGCTGCCACTTTTGCCACTGTTTCATCTATGTCAGCACAATAAATAAATGAAATGGGATTTTATTGAAAATATGCGGGGAAAAATTAATAGTAAATTGTGACAGTGTCTGTGTTACTCTGTTATACCAACTGCTTTGGCACATAAACAAGTCATCTGGAGAGCCTGTTGTATTATAAAACAATTAAAAGGGTTTGTTGGATTTGGGAATGATGAAAATTAAGTTCCCTGTGTAGCAGTGACAGGAAAAAAAGAGAATCAAATCTTGGCAAGTCTTTTGGGTTTTCTCCTTCCACTCAGCAGAAATTATGTTTTTGGAGTCTGGAGGGCCAACAGGCTCTTCTTCATTAGCTTCCAAAGCAAACCCTTGACTGCCTCACACACACACGCTGCAATTTGAGCTTTTCTCAGCGCTGGGTACAGTGGTACGGTTTCCCTGCCTTGTGAACACCGTGGTACACCTTTTGGACCACCAAACCAATCCTGCCGCACTGATGCACTGGTGTGGTTTCTCCACCGTGGTGTCAGAGGAGTTTCCCGGCCTCGGCTGCAGCTGAGCTTGTGAGGCTCGAGAAAGTCATGTGTGGTTAAAAACTCCTATTGCACAGATCAAAGGCTGCACGACTGGGTGAAAAATATCCCCCCAGCGCTCACTCTGGTAGGGTTTACAGCCTGTGTGTGTGCGCTCATGTGCCCTGAAGTTACTCGAAAACATTTACCCCTCTCGGTGCAGTGGTACGGCCGGTGACCCATGTGGACGGTCCTGTAGCCTTTCCTGCTGTTTTTAATGGAAACTAGGCGCTGTTGTGCACCCAAAACAGTCTCCAGCCATCCTAAGGGACCAGAGTATCCACTGCCAAGGGCTCATGACGTGACTTGGGTAACACCTCTTTCCATTTCCGACCCTTATTCTGAAACCTCTCCTCATGTTTATCAGAGGTTATCTCCCACATTTACCAGAACTGAAAATGCCCCATCTTGGCATGTGTTTTCATAGTATATTTTTTAAGAGTCAAGGTAAGTAACTTGTAAATAACAAACCATGTTACTGATACTGAATTTTGTCATCATCAAAATCTTCACCATTATTATTATTATTATCAGTTATTATTGTGCAGTTTTACACAAGTTGTCATTAAAAACACCCACTTGCACGTTTGTTGTACACCAGTTTTGTTTGTTCACTGAAAAAAGAAACAAAGAAATGCTTTTCAAAGATTTAATTAAAACACTAAAAAATGTAGGAATATTGATTTTTCTTAAAACCATTCACAGTTAACACAGTATATATCAATACTTTCATAAACAATATTTAAACTATTAACAACACATTTATTATTTATAACTATTAAACATTTTCAATACATTTAACAGTTTTTAGAGAACTTCTTCCTCATTTCCTGCAACCACTGGTCTTTTGGAATCGATTCGGACAGAGGGCAATACACTCTGCCTCGGTACTGGCTGTGCCCAGTGTCAGCGATGCGGAACTGGCCACACTTTTTACACGTGTTTGCCTGTACGGTTCGTCTGTAGTGCCTCTTTGGAGTGGCTCCAGCTTTCATGGTGGTGGTGGTGGGCACACTGGCTTGTGGGTTGGTGCCCTGAACTACCGACATGGGGAGGACTGCTCGCACTAGACTTACAGTTTGTCCTGCTGGTCTGAGGATCTGAGGTGTCAGAAAGCGTCCTGGTGCTGGGGGTGTGGCAAACACTGGCACCCGGCATGGCATGATGACACACGGGAGCCGACTAGAGGCCATCTGCCTTATTTGTGCCTTACCTGCTGTGCTCTCTGGCAGCCGGTGCAGATGCTTCTGTGGTGCTGGCGCGGGCTCAGCAGGGAGCGCTCTTGCCTCCCGGAGAGGCTCTTTAGACTCAGGGAGGGCTTGAGGCAATGCAGCGCCCTGGACGCTCACAGAGTGTCCCTGCCTCTTGTGCCTTTTGTTGTACCACTGGACGAGGGTGTTCTGGTTCACTTCCACCAGCTTTATCTCTGTTCCCTGCATCACCTGGGAGTTACCAACTACAAGCTGCCTGATCTTATGATAGTCTCTCAGAATTAAGGACCACCTTGAATCCGCCCTCTTACGTTTCTTTACCGAGTTTGGGTGAAGATTGCAGAGTCGTAGAAAAATGTTTTCAACCAAACGGCAGCAGTCAGGCCACTGGGCAGGTGCACCTAACATGCAGTGGGTGGCGCTCTCCGCACTAGTCGTTGCTGAGGGCCTCATTGCTCTGCTGAACCGTCCGCTCAAAAGTCTCATCTGATGCCGCGCTGCGTAAACCACCCGCTGCTTGTCCCCTTGGTCCAGGCTCTCCCACAGTGAGACAACTGAGCTCGCCTGCTGGTCGCTGAGACACAGAGCGCTCTGATCCCGAAGCTCCACCAAGCACTCGGCGAGTCTGTCCACGTGCTGACATCCAGGAACGTCCTGCTCATCAACAGCCTTTACAAATGATGAAACGCTTTAGAAAAGAGCAATGTAAAACCCTCGCTGACACTTTACCGATGCAGTGGATTTACCCCTCCTATTATGTTTGGGTGAGTGTGAAATTCACATGATGAGATGTTTTCAATGTCCTGTACACACTTTGTAATGCATCGGTTATAAATAACAAAAATCTGTACTTAGAAATAATATAAAGCCATTAAAACACCAAAAAATAATATTTCTTTCCAATTTTAGGTCAATCAGTGAGATTTTATGGTGATTTGCATATTTTTCCATAGTGGCATAATAGGAATACTGGATGTATAAGTCGGGGTGGGAGGAGTTATGTTTTATTTAAAGGGCTATTTAGGTCGTCAACAATGAAACATAAAGTACCTGATACATAAACTTTGGTAACAATTTTAATTATAATAATTTAGAGGAGTTTTAAACTGCTTACAAAAGATGTTTGTAAATTTGAACATAACAGGAAGGTTAATAAAATACATGGGCACAGGTACTCATATCTGTATGCCTACGTATTACAAATTGATCACGCTGACACTCACCATATCTTCATCTTCAGCTTCCGCTTGAATATCGACTCCGGCCTCAGAGGACGGACTAGAGGGCAGAACAGATGCCCCGGAGACCACTGCTGCTGGAAAAAACAAATTATTTACTCAAATTTCTGAACTTATGTGTGTACGAGTGCAAAAAAAAAAAAAAAAAAGAGAGCAGATATGGAAACTGGAAATAAAACTGCCAAACATTTCCTCCTAGACTCTCCTAGCTCTGAGGCATTTTCAGCATCAAAGCCAAGACTTTCCCCAGAAACTTCTTGATTTCACCTTGAACATTTTTGGTCAGTCTTCAATATAACACATGCTTACAATAAACTCGGACAAATCACTCTGCAGCTGGATATTTTTCAGCTACGCAAACAGTGGCTGACAGAAGAGGGTGAACCGGAGGACACGGGTCACAGAAAGACATCTGAACTTACAGATTCCCCGGTAGTCCTCAGGTTCTGCCTTCAGCTGAAGAGAAAATGTGTCGGTCACATCTTGGGAGTCCACATTCTCTTCTTTCTTGGTTTGGAGCAGGAGCTGTTGATCCCAGGAGTCCGGCTGGTGTGTGTGCTTCTCCTCCAGGCCGCTGGAAACACCACTCAAAGGATCTGGGACAGAGGGGAAGAGGAGAGAGGGAGACTTTTAAGAGCCCAAGAATAAAACTTATCCTCCTTGTGTGTAAATGTATGACACAACACATTCTGGGGGGACTTGTAAATACCTGTTTACAATTATTAGGTTACTGAGAAACTGTACATTTGTTCTGACAGTATAATCTGTGTTCTCTGACAGACAACAACGTCATGTCAGAGGTTGATTTCCACCAATTTTATAACATTTGCATAGGCCATAGGCCAGGTGCATGTGGGCCAGGTGCATGTGGGTGCAGCAGAGAGGAGCACCCAGGGGGAAAATGCAGTGGGACCATTATAACAGTCGTAAGAATAATTAGGGCCCTTTAAAATCTGTTTTATTTTTTCCTAAATTCCATTTTTTCCGTTTTAATTTTTGGGAATTCCGTTTTTTACCCTTTATTCTTATTTTACTACCAAAAAAAGAGTGTGTTTTTAATGTTAATGACTAACATGCACACAAATGAAACAGAAATGACCTTAAATGAATTGAGGTAGCAACTAAACAACACTTTATTTATTTATTTATTTAACAATTATGTTGTTATAGCAATAAAAGGTGAAAATGATATGTTATTAATGATTGGGTTAGATGATTAATGATTGTCAAAAATGACAGGGGGATGCATCAGTAATTATATCAGGAATTATAGGGCTCTAAATAATAAGAGCACTATTGAGGAAATTAAAAAAAAAAAAAAAAAAAAAAAAGCTGAAATTGTGGAGGGCTGCCACAGAATTGTGTGTTTATAGGAAATACAAGAGGAAACGGGTGACTAACAGTCATTTTAACGTACAGATGTGCTCATACTCCGGTTCTGCCTTCAGCTGGAAAGACGATGAGCTCGTCCCGTGTTGGAAATCCACATCCTCCTCTTTCTCGGTTTTGAGCAGCAGCTGTTGATCCCTTGAGTCCTGCTGGTGTGTTTGTCTCTCCTCCAGGCCACTGGAAACACCACTCCAAGGATCTGGGAGAGGAAGGGAAGAGCAGAGAGAGAGTTTCTGGCACAACACAAACACAAACACACACACCTCTCGTCATTTTGAGCCACAGTGATTCCCAAATTCAAATGCCAGTAACATGTGGCAGTCAAAGTCATACTTGGACTATCACTCAAAAAGTTTTTTTTATGTATCATGGGTATCACGGTGATGCAATAAGGTGACTTGTTGTTTATATTTCTTACCCAATACGACCGGAGACACCAACACATCTTCGTTCTCGACTTTCACCACAAAGCCTTGTTGCACTTTGCAGAGGCGGCTGTTGTCCGCGGGTTCCTCCTTCATGCTGGCAGAAATTCCCTCCGTCTCTGTGAAATGCCGTCTTCTGCTGGAGCTACAGTGGTTTGGACGAAAAGCATGGGTTAGTAAAATCCTCTAAACTACACCGTCTTTGAATCAGACAAACCTCTGCAAGTTTGTGAGCTCAAATATGGCCTAGCTGTAATGTGTTTATATGAAAATGCATGTATCACCGACTTAAAACGGCTTGTTTGCCACAAACTTGTTCCTGTGTAGTTTTTACAACCAACATGATGAAAATGTTGGTTATAAAAACTGTGTGTCTGTCAGATTTTTTTTTTTTTTTTTTCAGGTTAAGTAACAGAGCAGACGTCCTTTTTCCTGTTGCTTCAGCGCCACAGGGGGTCACTTTTGCTCTGATTTTTAAGGAAAAAGATCCGGAAATATTGACGATGGAGACCATAGCCAGTGTGGAGGAAAGTCTGTCATGATTCAGGAACAGTTTTTACTTCCGAGAATAACTTGACTAAAACCAGCCACTAAAATACAGATAGTCAGAATTAGATCAGTGGTGTTTTACATTGTCCCTGTTTTTTTTTTTCTATTCTTTCCCCTCACCTATCCCTTATTTAATGGAAGGAAAGGTGGAGAAAGAGGGAAGAGAGGAGAAAGGGATGAGAAAAATAAAGGTAGAAAGAAAGGAATAGAAGACAGGGAAAAAATAATAAAATAAAATAAAAAATGATAATTAAAAAATACCTCTCCTGGAGGGGTGGGATCTGTTCTTCCGGATACCGAACACCCTCCAACAGGCCAGCAGCCTCCTACGGGCCTGGTAGCAGCCAGAAGGAGATGGATGCAATGGATGCAATTACTCCCACAAGGAAAGGGGAGGAGGAAAAAAAAGGAAGAGAAAAATAAATACATATCAAAAATTAAATAAATGAAACCCTTTTTCTCCTTTTTCTTCCTCAGTTTTTTTGGTTTCTCTTTCTTTTTCTCTACCCCTCTCTGTCCTTGCCTGCCCCCTACCCTCACCATACACACACACACACACACACACACACACACACACACACACACACACACACACACACACACGCGCGCGCGCGCGCACACACACACACACACACACACACACACACACCAAAAGTAAAACTACATTTGATTTGCTTTCTTATTTTTTTTTTCTTATTTTCTTTGTTGTTTTGTTTGAGTTACTGTCTGGTTTTTCTCTCTTTCCACATTTGTACAGTTCTGTCTTATCCCTTTGTAATATGTCTTTCTAATGTTATCACATTATCTGCACTCAACTTGTTCACCTTTCTTTCACTAATAAAAAAGAAAAAAAAATACATTGGTAGACACAACAAATACAACCAAAGATTTAGAAAGGACCTGACCTATAACAGCAAATGCAAAGTGCCACTGGCTCCGTTTAACCCTCCTAATAACCTCATTTTTTTTTTTTTTTTTTTTCATTTTAATCACTTGGGGTCAATTTGAACCCAGTAATTTAAACCTCCAGAAAATGATTCCAATAAAAATTGTTAACCAGGTTTATGTGACAGGTATTTTATAGCCATAATAGCCAATAATAAAGCATCCACTCAACTCCACTTATACATCAAAGCTCTTGTGGAAATCATGGTTTCCTCTCCCAAATATCACATTAACTCTCTGTGGCTCTTTCACTGCTGCAGGTGTGGTTATGTATAGGGAAGTTTTTGGATGATTATATAAATGACAAGTTACAGTTCCTCAGTGTCCAAAACAACTCAAACAAATGTGTGTACAGTGTTGATATTTCTCAAATGTTTTCTACAGCTAAAAAAGCCTGGGTCCAGGACAATGAAATCATGTTTGCCCACTTGTCCCCGTTAAATTAGGAAAAGTCATTAAATATTAATTAAAAACACAGTATATCGCATGTTTAGAGATACTGAATGGAGTCAAACTGACCCCATTGTTTCTTAGCAACTGATTTACATTTCTTTACTGATACAAAACTGGTTACACTGGTTAGAACTCACCACCTAAACTCTGGAGCACCCTGCCGGAGGATCTGAGAGGAGCTGGAAACATTGACACTTAAACGTAGACTAAAAAAACATCTCTTTGGTCTGGCTTTTATGTAGTGTCTTATAGTTTTATAAATACTCTTATTTTTATCTGTATCTGTATTTATGTTTTATTGTCATTTTACTGATTGTTTCTATATATTATATTCTACATTTTATTTTATTGTTTTTTATATTGTTTATATTTTATTCAGTATTTTATTCCTGAGGGTTTTTATTTTTATTTTAATATTGCTGTATTTTATTATTGTTTTACATCTTTTTATCACTCCTTTGTCTGATTATTATTATTATTTTATTCTTGATCTTTAATTTTTAACTAACCATATTTGATGAGTGTGCATTGGTCTCCAAATCCTTTACTTCTTATTTTATCTTTATTTGTCAATCAAGATGTAAAGCACTTTGAATGTCATATATTTGTTTGAAAAGTGCTATATAAATAAAGTTTGATTGATTGATACAAAAATCGACTAAAATTGAGTTATCAGGGACTTTAAACTGGCAACACAAGCTTATTAAAGAATTTATAAATAACCAGTGCAACCCAAAGCTGTGTTATTGAGGTTTCACCGTTTCCACACAACGCAGAGGGAAATTATGCAGCATTAGATAGTGAACAGTGGCTGATCACTGATTTGTTTTCAGGTCAACATGCAGAAAATTGTGTTGCTGCTACAAAACAATAACCTTATTAAAAACAAACAAACCTTACTGGTGTCGCTGCAATCCCCAACCACGGTCGATAACTTTTTTTGTTTGTTTTTTTTTTTAACTCCTTTTGAGTGTTGCAAACATGATTAAACACTTTTAAACTGCGCGATCGTGCAGGCAGACGCATCCGCTTCTATCCAATGCTGGCGCTCGGGTGTCTCCCCAGGTGTTTACAACTTCCTGTAACGTAAACCACCACCAGAATGGCGTAAAAAAAAAAAACCCATCAGGGATCAGTTTACGGCCAAGCTGCAAAGGCTTGCCCAAAAACCCAGGGCCACGTGCGTTTTGGTGGCTCCAATCAAATGGCTGTGTATTTACCCTGCTTTCCACTGAAGGCCATGACTGACACACCAGTGATGCGTTGTTAATGATATTTTGTCCATTTTGTCATAACAGGCAGAGTTGATGTATCTGTGTGGGGCAAGAACCAGGAATGTGTGGTGAAAATTGGAACGAAGACCCATGTATTTTTTTTTTTTTTTTTTTTTTTTTTAGAAAATATAAAAAAGCCCTTACGCCGTTCTCTTTGCTGAATCATCATCTATGTCATTTATGTCAATTTCACCCTTCATTTTACTTTAGATTTTGGTTGCATGTTATACATATTTTGTTTGGTTTGTTTAGCAAAATGTAAAGTTTTTTTGTTTGTTTGTTTGCACACAATACTGTCAGGACTATGATTCATTAACCTGAAAAAGTAGCCACTGGAAAATATCAGACATAACATAAATTACTAATTGTAAAAGAATGCAACAATGAGCTTGAGTGTGTGTTTGCGCCACATCATAAACAACCAGAAATTATTGCACTTGTTTAAGAGTTTAAATAGCAAAAAAAAAAAAAAAATGTTCAAAAGAAACCCTTACTGGTGTTGGTACATCCAGAAAGGATTGAAATATTAAAATAGCCTAAATGAATAAATAATTAAATCAATCACAATGATGTGGTTTCTCCCCGATGACTGGAGGTCGAGATTGCTGCAGCAGCTCTTCTCATGTTTTCCCACATGGAGATATTCAGACACTCATGGGTCATTTTGGCCTTTAAATTAACATTTTAATTATTCACAAAAAGGTAGAATAATAGTAGAATAACTTTCAACTCCTAGAGCACCAATATATAGAAAATAAAGAGAAAGAATTAGTAAGAATTAGTACTCTGGGCATTGATGTGACCCTGATATTTGATATTATGGCAATCAAATGCTGAACGTGAATTTTGTCAACCAAATTTTGGATGAAAAATAGTCGTTGACCACCTTTATTTCATGACGATGACGAAACAATTAAAGTAATTGCTCTGAAAAAGCGAAACCTAAAATTTTTTATTTACCCCTAATGAAAAATAACAACATTAAATTGTCAGAGGTAGACTCATAGACAGGCACAGATAAACATAAACCTGCTCTCCCCAAGTCCAAGTGCCTCTGGCTAAATTTTGACCAAGACTAACATAAAATAAATGAGTAAAATCTGACATTTCAAGTGATGACCAAGACAGAATACCTGTCAAAATTTTGTAAAAACCTGTGCCGAAAAAATATTAATGAGAGAGCAACACTCAGTGGCCACTTAATTAGGCCCACCTGCTCAGTTTAATACAATCCAATCCAGCTGTTGTGCCATGAGGCTTCCTTTTCTGCTGCCTTTAATGCTCAGGTTTTCTTTTTATCACAGTAAAAGAGGTGTTCATTCAATTCTCTGTTTGGCATTGAGCTCATAGGTAGTGGTTTTACTGTTTTATTGTTAGTTTTATTGAGAAGTGTTTCCAATTTTTTATCCTCCCTATTTATATACAGTTAGGGGAGACAGAATATTGGAAACACCTCTCAATAAAATGCAGTCCAGTACAACAGCAGCACAAACTGTGAGCTAAATGCCAAACATAGAAGTGAACGAACACTTCTATTACTGTGACAAAAAGAAAACCTGAGCATTATAGGGAGCTTGTTTAGATGATGAGCCTATAAAGCTTTTGCATCACGATTAAAAAAAAAAAAAAAAAAAAATCTCACTCCAGCTGTCTTCACTTTTGAGTAATTGATTGCTCCACCCCTGCTTTATTTGATGGGGACCGATACAATTTGCATAGAAAAAAACTGAAAACAACTATTCAGTGCAATTATCATCGTGTTTGAAGCGGATCCTAATTTGCAACATCCGTCCCTAGAGGGCCTTTTGTTATCCTGTCATAACAATGTATTTTAGTGAACGGCGTCCTCTAGTGGCTACCAGATCTTTTTAGGGCCCGAGCACTGTGAAGCAGTGTGAAGCCCTATTTTTTTTTTTTTTTTTTTTTATCTAGGCCTCAGTGCTGAAAAAAGAGAGAAAAAAATGAGTATATGCGAGCCAGAACAAATGGTATGAATAAAATAGATAAAAAAAAAATTATAAACTGGTCATCACTAAGAAATCAAATACGATTAAAAAAACGAAACAAAACGAAGAAAAACGAAAAAGACGAATTTAAACCTCCTGTAACCATAAAATTGACTAACTTTTTTTTTTTTTTTTTTTTTAAATCAATTGGGGTCTGATCCCAGTAATTTAAACGTCCCGAGAATGATAATAATAACTTTGTGTCTGGTAATTTATGTTTAATGTTGACTGCCTAAATAGACATTTAAATAACGCCCCAGAAAAGAAATAAACTAAAAATAATAATAAAAAATAAAAAATAATAAATAATAAATAAATAAATAAAAATAATAATAGAAAAAATAATTAATCACAAAACCATGGAAAAGAATATACCCAGTCATGTTAAATTTCCTATTTGTCCCTATTAAATTGCCAAAAGTCATTAAATACGAAGCAAAAAAAAAAAAAAAGTTAATATTTAGATGCGTTAAACGGGGACCCCGAGGATAATTAGTGAGAAAAAAAAAAAAAAAAAAAAAGACATGTTTAGATTGTGCAGAATTGTACGAATTAAGTGACACGGTGAATTATGAGCCTCATTGTTAATTCAGATGATAAATTTCAGACAGGAACCAAATAGGAAACAGCTCAGTTCGTGTTTCGAGTCGGGTTGTTTTTTCCGACGGACCATCGGTGTACCTTGAACTTGCCAGCTTTGAAGAAGGCGTCCACCTCCTCACCTTTTTGGTGTTGTTTTGTTTTTTTTCTTATGTTTCTTTCAAACAAATTATTAATTATGTCTAAATTCCCGCATTTGCTCCGCGTCGCGAACACGTTCCGGCTTCCGTACGAGGGTTCGTGTTGTAAGTCGAGGTTTTTGCACTTTAACTCGCCTGTCAAGCTGTCAGCGACGTGCACAGGAGCCACGAAACCCTTCAGACGGTACACCACTTCTGCCAAGAAGAAGAAAAACACCGTCCGGATCGGCTGTGCCTCCGGGTTCTGGGGGGACACCGCCACCTCAGGTACGACCACCACACCTGGAGCACCAACAAAACACCAATCTGCAAAAAAAACACACCCAAAAACACTTAAAACACACCCACAATTGGCTTCAAACCACATTTCTACCAGGCTGTTATGTTTGGCCTCATATTGTCACTCTAAATATATAACCAACATAATTTTTTGCGTCATATTTAAAGATTTTTCCGTATTTAATACGTGCAAGTTGCGTAAACATAAGATAAACATGATGATATGATAGCTGTAAAACCTGTAAGACATATCAACACTTCACACACATTTGGTTGAGTTGTTTTGGATGACACTCAGGAATTAGGCTATAATATGGCATTTATAATCTGATATTTTAATGTGACATACGGGAGAGAAAAAACAGGATTTCCATACAGATTTTGATGTATAATGGGGGTGTTACGTTTTATTTAAGGAGCTGTTTAAGACACATAAAGTGCCTGACACGTAAATCTGGATGCAAATCTTTATTATAATCATTTTCTGGAGGTTGAAATTGCTTGGGTCACATGCTTGATTTAAAAAAAAAAAAAGGAAGTAAATTTGGATTTATTTATTTGTTTATTTGTTTATTTATTTATTTATTTCTGTGTTCTGTATTGCTGTATAGTCTGAGGCCTCATTCCCCTCATGGACGTTTAGCTCAGTCCCTACTGGCTGTGAATTGTCTGCCAACTGGGGCAAAAGTGACAGCAGCGCAGGCCTCACGAACCGGAACGAACCCTGCGGTCAAATATAGCGTCACACTCGCTGTAGTTACTGTGAGCTATTTAACCTTGTCTGGTATGGCTCATTTTTAATTTATTTATTTACTTTTTTTTTTTTTTTTTTTTATCGATTCCATCCTCCAAAATGTGTTATCATCCTTTGAAATGGGTGTTAGGCTGTGTGTTTTTGATAAGGTTGACAGTAGGAACGGGAGTTGAACCTCCAACCCAGTGCCTTGCTGCCCTCGCATGTTGAATTAGAGTGTCATCAGCGTACAAAAGAATGTTCTTAACGAGTGTTTTTTTTAATTAGGGCCGGGATGATGCGCCTATCTCCTGATTCGATACTACCGCGATACTTAGATTCTTAAGTGTTTTGAATCATCCTCTCGTTTGTGGATGTGAAGTTTCATGTGGCTCTGATTAGTGAGTTTTTTACAGTGATGTAAAGTTTCATAAACAGCCTCAGTGCAATGAAATGGCTCCTATTTGGGGCCAGCATCATCACACATGAATCAAATGTGGCTCATTGGATCCACAAGAGTCTCAGCTTCCCAGTCAAACTCAACTGATGCAGCTCCAAGACTGTTTAGGCCCCAGTCTGCACACACACACCGTTTTACAACAGGCCACAAGAACACATGTGGACTGCAGGGTTTGTGGCCCAAACTGCATGATGGGATTAGCAGAAGGTGGGCACGTCTGCACAGGGGAGAGCCGTGGCTGCCTAGAGAACCCATTTTCATTCACACATCTGGAGGTCAGAGGTCAAGGGACCCCGCTGAAAACGGCCATGACAGTTTTTCCTTCGCCAAAGTTTAGTCGAACTTTTGAGCGATTTTTGCCAACAGCCAAGCGTGACACGGTTCCTTAGGTCATCTAGTTTTGTATGATACCAATACCTTTTCTTTAAGTTGATTCAGTAAGAAAATAGCTTTAAGATATATACTCCGTGTGTGTGTGTGTGTGTGTGTGTGTGTGTGTGTGTGTGTGTGTGTGCGCAGTGCCTCAGTTGATCTACAGTGGGAAGCTGGACTTCCTGGTGTTTGACTACCTCAGTGAGATTACCATGTCTCTGCTCACCGCTGCCAAGTCCAAGATGCCTGTGAGTTACACCTGTGTGTGTGTGTGTGCGTGTGTGTGCGTGCGTGTGTGTGTGTGTGTGTGTGTGTGCACATGCATTTTGCCAAATTATGTTCCTACACCTTAACCCAAGGGTCTAAGGATGTGTTACACAGTGTTACACTGTGTAATCGGGCAATCGGGTTTGTGTGTGTGTGTGTGTGTGTGTGTGTGTGTGTGTGTGTGTGTATGGTGTGTGTGTGTGTGTATGGTGTGTGTGT
The DNA here is from genome assembly GCF_902150065.1 of Myripristis murdjan. Lineage (NCBI taxonomy): Eukaryota > Metazoa > Chordata > Actinopteri > Holocentriformes > Holocentridae > Myripristis > Myripristis murdjan. Next base: position 9,719,592 of record NC_043997.1, read on the forward strand.
TTTGTGCGCTTACACTCTGGACACCAAATTAACATGCGATCACTTCTATTGTCCTCTCCTCTTGCAGAATATGGGCTATACTCCAGACTTTGTCCAAGTTGCTCTGGCTCCTTTCATTAACGACATCCAAAAGAAAGGTGAGTCTAGTCGTCTGGTTTCTCTCCTGCTTTACATGAAATCATTTAATGTTAAATCTACGTTTTTTTTTTGTTTTTTTTTTTTTAAGGAGCTGATGTCAGAGTGGGCTTTGCAAATACTTGCTTTCTCTTTCCAGTCTGTAGGCAAACACGCCAGATTTTTTTCTTTCTTTTCATTTGTTTGTTCTTATCACTGTTATCGCAGAGCTCTGTGACCGGAGCGCTCATAGTTGCAGTTCTGTGAAAAAGCAGAGGATGTCATACACTTGTTTGGAAGTACAACATCTGGAGTCAGTGTGTTTTTAAAAAAAAAAAAAAAAAAAGGACAAACAAGAAAAAACACCAAAAGACATCTGACTGAGGCGTTTTCAAATGAAAAGCAGAAACATAGTAGGGCAGTGACAGTTTTGAAATACTAGCCGGTGATGAATTGTCAAGCAAATATTCATGTTTAATGATTTAACTGTCTTTTCTTCTTCTTCTTCTTCTTCTTCTTCTTCTTCTGCTTCTTCAAGTCAAAAGTCATGCACTTAACATCAGACTGTTTAATTACCAACTTGATCTAAAATTATTAAAGCCGCGAAACACAGGGGGCGTGCACACTACGAGATGTGTGTACCCAGTTTCCCCTAGGGGATCAATAAAGTATCTCCAATTCTGATTCTAATGAAAGTGACATTTTATGAAATCAAGTGATTATGCCAATGGATTTTCCTCAGTTGAAATCATAGCACTCAATCATACGGTCATTTGCACAGCCCTAAAACCTTGGTGTGTTAATCATGCCGCTCTTGACCTTTGCCTGTGACCTTACTCTGATTCAGGTAAATTGTGTTTTGACGGCTTGAATGGCTCGTAATCGGTTTTGAAAACCGAGGGATTAAGTTCAAAATCGCCGTTATGGCCCTTGTTAATTTCATTTTTCAATTTCATTTTTTTCTGTCTCTAACGCTTTATCCTTTTTTTTTTTTTGTCCAGGTATTCGTGTGGTCAGTAATGCAGGGGGTGTGAATCCTCTGGCTTGTGCCGAAGCCATACAGGAAGTCATCAAGAAGGCGGGCCTTGACCTCAAGGTTGCCGTGGTAACAGGCGATGACCTCATGCCCCATGTAAGGCTCCCACTTCATCGATACCGCCATCAGCGTCGCCCGCCAGACAATGTGCCGGACACTTGAATCCAAAAAGTAGCTCCAGGGACGCTCCGATAGATCGACCGCAGATTTAAATCAATTTAATTCAGTCCTAATGACTCAGTTATTACTTGCCAGTTGTAGCGCACAGATCTATGTTTCGATGACACAAAACTCAAAACTTCACTCACTGAGTATTCTCATGGTTGTAATTCCTTTCAGGAGTTAAGAGAATCTCCAATTTCACATTTCGCGGGAGTCAAAATATTCCTGTTTTAGAAAATAAGTTTGACACAGAAGGAATGAGAGCAATTCATCTGCCATAATCCGTTTTAACCAACCGTCCATCCCACATGGTGATATGACCCTTGAAAGTGTTTCCCAAAATGCACTTTTTCAGGTTTTCTCTGATGAATTATGAGAAAACATGTGACACATGAAGGATTCCAGTGCGTTTTTTCTGTCACACTGTGTCATCGACGTTAATCTGGTGCAGTTTTGCTGTTGAAGCTTTCATTTTTCCAAAGATATTGATGCTCAAAGTTGGTCACAGAAAGTCGTGTTGAAGAAAAAAATGATTTTGGCTCGGGATCGTGACACCGAGGATGGATGTAAAATGGAGCTCAGGTGTGTTTTTCAGCCCTGAAAATGTCATGTGGCCTATTAAGATGAAGGTACAAGGGCTCAGAAATGCTGGAACTCCTGTAACTCAGAAAATATTCATAGTATGAATGTAAAATTTTGCAAGGCTTCACTGAATATGCAAAAGACATTGTAGGAATATGGAATGACCCTGCTAGTTTTAGCTGTTTCCAGTTTGGAAGCTGTTTTTAGCTGCTTTAGGGAATGACTCAGAAAGAGCGACTCACAGCACATGCTTGTTTTATTTGCACGCTTCATTTTTGGGAACAAAAGGTTCTCCTCTCACCGTACGTAGGCATGAAGCCTGGTGCATTGTTTGATTTTGAGGCCTTGAAGACGACAACTGTGATCTAGATACCAAGATAGATAGATAGATTTACTTTATTGATCCCAAACTGGGAAATTATTATGTTACAGCAGCATCAATAGAAACATAAAATAAAATTAAATAGAATAGAATAAATGCAGAAACATATACAATAAAGACTAACCTAAGAATATGAGATATGAAAACTACTTGGCACTTTGAGTTCTTGTTAAGTAAAAGAGAGGCTGCCAAATGCAAAGCACACCTGTTAGTATTTGTCTTTGTTCTGTATATTGAAGTATTTATCTAATGAATGTTGTGCTGTATAATATTTGGAGGGCCTGGTCGCCTGGCCTGGTTGAGTTTAATAACCGGCAATCTTTTTGTAAGCCACAAGAAAATTTAATGACATTGTAATAATATGAGCACAGTAATATTGCTGGCCTCACTCTGAGGATGTACGGTATTGGCCGATCCTAGAAAAAAAACAAAAAACAAAACAAACAAACAAAAAAAAACGGTAATAAGAATCAGCCCAGAAAAGCACATTTGGTTTGCAGGAGTGATGATACAATCTCTCCTCTCCTCTCAGAAAGACAGTCTCTCAGAAGTAAAGATGGCAGATGGCAGCGGTGGGCAACGATTACCCAAAACACTCCACAGTATGAACGCCTACCTGGGGTAAGAAAACACACACACACACACATATATACACTTGAGGTCTGGGTTTATAGTCATTACAGTTTTGTATTTTTCATGACTTTTATTTTTATTTTCCTGTGATCACTAAGCACATTCATGCTGTGCTGTGTCGTAGTGGCATGGGGTGTTAAAAGTCAAAAAGGGAAAGGAAATAAAGTTACTTCAACTATCATGATATGATAAGAAGAAGATAAGATATAATAATAATAATGATAACTTTATTTATATAGCACCTTTCCAAACCAAGGTTACAAGGTGCATTCCAATAAAAACAACTCACAAATAAATACACATAAAACAATGATAGAGTAAGCTACTGAAAGATCCCATACAACAATAAAACATAATACAAATACATAAATACATAAAACAAGCTATTAAAAGATCCCATAAACAATAAAAACCTACAAGTTACATTAAAAACCACTGGTTCATAAAAGGCCATACTATGATATGATATGATAAGAAGCTAACCAGTGCCACCTGGTGTCAAGTGACCTGCAGTGCATCAATTCAGAGTGACACAATAAAGCTGAAATAAAAATATTCTTTGGCTCAAACCATCCACAAACCAGGAGCTTTAATAACCCATAACACTGCGGTACGTTGCAGCAAAAGTCCAGCAGGGCTACACACCGTGAGATTAACCCCGGTCATGACCTTTGACCTTTTTAAAATGAACAACAACAACAACAACAGCAAAAAAAGCGTTAGCGTTTACCTTTGCGGTGCAGTGGAAAGATCTGGTTTTATGTGGAGGTGAATGGCTGGAGGACAACAGCATGAGCCACACCACTGTCACAATGGTAATAGAGGGGTGGAACAATAAAAATACACTTGTACATACACACACACACACATACATATTTGAACAAATGACACAGCAGCTTCATACTTTGCACTCGTTTGCTAATTCTGTAACTGTGAACCGACTATAAAGACGAGTAAAATTCCCTTTAGCTTCTTAAGGGAACAGTTTTGAGTTATTTGTCACATGTTGGCTATTATTTATTATTTCCGTTGCACTCTCTTTAGATGCTTTGATAGTGGCGGTTATCTGACATTTGCACAGCTGAATCAAAAACATTATTTTCTTTCACTCTCTCTCTCTTCTGTTTTGCTCTCGGGCTCAATAAAATTAGTTGGTGATCCTTAGGGGGGATGTCGTCAAACAGTTCCTGCTCCGCCCCTTTGTTTATGATGAACAGGACAAAATGGCATTATTTGCGCTGAGTGTTAGGCAGGTTTGCACATCTCATGCGACTTAAAAATGTCCAGTTGCTGTTAACAAAGTTGCAGAATTTAAGCCTCAATTTACTTCACTTTCATATCTGAGAGCACAAATTAATTGGTAGGATAAATTAATCCCGCTGAGGGGAAAAAAAAAAAAAAAAAAAAAAAAAAATATATATATATATATATATATATATATATATACACTACTCACAAAAAGTTAGGGATATTAGGCTTTCGGGTGAAATTTCAGGATGAACCTAAAATGCATTCTAACCTTTACAGGTGAACTTAATGTGACCTTCTGTAAACTTTTGAATGCACATGTCCAACTGTTCAGTGTTTCAGTACTTTTTGCACAAGTTGCTGTTCTCTAACAAGGAGTTTAACGGCAAAATTCACATCAGGTGTTTGATGCTCCGGCTCATCGAGGTCGTATCATTAGGGAACGGCTGCAGGAGACTGGGGTACCTCAAATGGAGTGGCCTGCACTTTCTCCAGACCTGAATCCCATAGAAAACCTATGGGATCAGCTGAGTCGCCGTGTAGAGGCTCGGAGCTCTGTACCCCAGAACCTCAATGTCCTGAGGGCCGCCCTTCAAGAAGAGTGGGATGCCATGCCTCATCAGACAATAAGTCGACTTGTGAACAGCATGAGACGTCGCTGTCAAGCTGTAATTGATGCTCAAGGGCACATGACAAGTTATTGACACTGACATTTTTTGTTGTGGTATACCCACCACTGTTGTTGGCTTTTGTTTCAAGAAATTGTCTGAGATGAGGAAATCACCAGTGTATGCTTCTACTTAAATGCCCTACTTTCATGATATAATATCACTGTAGCGTGAACATTTTACATTTTCCATAAATTTCACCCAAAAGCCAAATATCCCTAACTTTTTGTGAGTAGTGTATTTAACTGTGTCAACCCACCGTAGTCTATAGCATTATTAAATTGACAGGAAAAAAAAAAAAAAACAACAGCAAAAATAAATCTACCAATGATGGATTGAACTCATTCCTGATTTATCACTCAAACCCAGAGGTCAGAGGTCAGTGTTTGTGCCCCACATTGCCTACTCAGCTCTAACCCTTGTTTTTAAGTGGGGACAGTGGACAACAGTAGATGGAGAAGGGCTGGAGCGAGAGGGCAGCTTCCACTTTCTGTTGACATCATAATAAACTCCCATTTATTTTTTTAAAATAATAAATAGTAGGGTGAGGGCTAAGGGGGCGAGTAACTAACCCCCCAAACGCCACATCTCTCTGAAGCCTGACTTCTTATGGTGAAAAGTAGGGCCCCTGGTCTTTGGTGGCAGGTGTTGATCTCCACAGAAGGTGACGTCACACCTTTTTTAAAAAAAAACAAAAAAAACAAAAAAAAAAACACAGATAGGCTGCAACTCGTTCAAAATTCAGCAGCAAGAATTTTAACCAAAACCAGCAAAAGAGAACATATTACACCAGTGTCAGCAGCTCTGCACTGGCTCCCGGTGGCACTGAGGAGAGATTTTAAGGTTCTTTTACTTGTTTGTAAAAGCACTAAATGGCTCAGCACCTTCCTACCTTTTAGACTGTGAGTCATCTTTTTGTAACTGTGCACCGAGGATTTGGAACAAACTCCCACCGCAGATTAACCGAGCGACGTCGGTCGATTTAAGAAGCAGCTCAAAACGTATTCCTATTGTCTCACTTTTAATTAATTACTTATTTCCAGTTTTATCTTTTTTTTTTAATCTTCTTATGTATTTAATTCTTTTATTTCATTGGGTTTTTATTGTTTTACTGTCTATTATTTATTGTGTTTATAGTTTTATTGCTAAAAGTGTACAGCACTTTGAGCTGCAGTTTTATCTTTTTATCTTCTTATGTATTTAATTCTTTTATTTCATTGGGTTTTATTGTTTTACTGTCTATTATTTATTGTTTTTTTTTTTTTAATTGTTTTATTGCTATGACTGTACAGCACTTTGAGCTGCATTTATATTATGAAAGGTGCTATATAAATAAAGTTTATTATTATTATTATTATTATTATTATTACTTCCCAACGTTAGAGGTCAGGCTTCACAGAAATTTGGGGTAGACAGTTAGTTACCGTTTAAGGACACCTCAGCACGGTGTCTCAGGCCCTGTTTCCACCTGGTGTTTACATCCCATCACAAGTGGACTTCTCTAAGTGCAGGCGTGCACAGCATCCAGCGTGTCCTCAGTGAGAGGGTCGGCTCGAAAGCAGCCGGTTAATGAACAAAAAACACTGTCTGCTCGACGCTTTCCTCACCCTCCTCTGGGTTTATTATTTATGTATTTATTTAAGCCGACCCTCTAAAACCCACAGGAGTAAATAAATAATCTGAGGCCGGGCCTGCCGTGATCGTGTGATAACCACAGACTGTAAATAAGTGATACAGTCTGTGGTATTAGATATGAAACACATCACAAGTAATGCCAGGTGGAGACTGGGCTTCATTTGAGTGGATTATCCCTTTTCTTTCTATCTCTTTCCCAAATAAACGCGCTTCTTTCTCTCTGCAGGGCCGTTCCTATCCAGCGGTGTCTGGACCTGGGGGCTGACATCGTGGTGACGGGACGGTGTGTGGACAGCGCCGTGGCTCTGGGGCCGCTCATGCACACGGTACACTTGATATAAATGTGTGTGTCTGTGTGCATGTGTGTGTGTGTGTGTGTGTGTGTGTGTTATTGCAAGCCGGTGGAAGAGGAGTATGGCCGGTGTGTGTGTGGGAGCGAGGCGGTGAGAAAGTGTAGGAATGTAACTCGTCTGGGTTTTATCTGTTCCAGTTCGGATGGGAGAGGAATGACTATGACCTACTGGCGGCAGGGAGGTACACACACACACACACACACACACACACACACACACACACACACAAACACAAACACACACACATACACTTTTCCCCATGTATCATGTTATTAGAGGGGATATAGAGTACTCTTCTGTGAGATACTGCTTTAACATTCTTTATGTGTGTGTGTGTGTGTGTGTGTCAGTCTTGCAGGCCACCTGATAGAGTGCGGAGCCCAGTGTACAGGAGGAATATTCACCGACTGGTACAAAGTTCCTGACTGGTAAGGCAGAACTACCTCGCCACTTTGATAAGCGAGGCCTGTTGTGTGTGAGTGTGTGTGTGTGTGTGTGTGTGTGTGTGTGTGTGTGTGTGTGTTTGTCTAGGTGTGCACTGCAAAAACTCAAAATCTTACCAAGATTATTTGTCTTATTTCAAGTCAAAAATGTCTTATTTCTAGTCAAAATATCTCATTACACTTAAAATAAGACATGATCATCTCAGAAGTAACTTGTTTTTAGACAATTTTCACTTGTTTCAAGTGAGAATTTGCTTGAAACAAGTGAAAATTTGCTTGTTTCATTGGCAAAATTTGTTTCTTGTTTCAAGTGAATTTTCACTTGAAACAAGCAAAAATTGTCTTAAAAACAAGTTACTTCGGAGGTGATCATGTCTTATTTTAAGTGTAATGAGATATTTTGACTAGAAATACGACATTTTTGACTTGAAATAACACAAATAATCTTGGTAAGATTTTGCGTTTTTGCAGTGTGTGTGTGTGAATTTTATTACTCATTCAATTTCTGTCCCTTTTTCTCTCCGTCTCAGGGACAACATGGGTTTCCCGGTGGTCGAATGTTCCAGCGACGGCTCGTTCGTCCTCTCCAAGCCGCCCAAAACCGGCGGCCTGGTCTCGTTTGGCACGGTGGCCGAGCAGCTGGTGTACGAGATCGGCGACCCGCGGCGGTACCTGCTGCCCGACGTCACCTGCGACTTCAGCCGGGTGGTGATAAAGGAAATACCAGGTAGCTACTGGACACAAATACACACTCACACACACACACACCAGCAGCACCAGCACTGTTTCTATGCTGTAAAAGGCAATTAATACTTTCAAGTGGAGACAAATTGACCACACACACATACAAAAGGTCATTTGCTCAAACCAGGCTATGCTGAGGACACACACACACACACACAGTATTGTGAACATGACCACAGACTGAACTGTTGACTGTTTTCATAACCCTTAAACATTCATCTGTCAACCTCAAACAAACGCTTCTGGAACTCCGCTTTCAAACCAGCGCTGAACCCGTAACCCCCCGATGAACCGCCCCATAGACACATTATCAGCTGTAAGTGATTTATTTTTATTTATTTTTTGGACTAAACATGCATTCGTCAACCCGGCGTGAACCCGTCTAGCGCTCTTCCTCAACCCCTAACCTTTAAATGAACCCTCACTGGAGTGCATAAATCCCACTGGCGATCCCTCGGTGAACTCCGTTTCAGTGATAAGACTGTTTTGAAGTGTCTTTTTTTTTTAAATTTATTTAGTATTTTTTGATTGTCAACTGCCAGGGCGAGGGTTTCATCACCACTGGGGCGGCTAATTAGAAAAATGTTCACACTCACGGTCCTGTAAGGCTTTTCGAAAGAGTAAGAATCCACCAAATGGCATACGCAGTGTGTACATTTTAAGTGGTGCTGGAAAAAAAACCTAAATATTTCACTTGAGTTCAACACTTTGCTGAACCCATAACTCTTATTTGACCCTTAAATTACCCCTCTCTCAGCTGTTGCAGTTTTTTTTTTTTTTTTTTTTAACCTTGGATGTGTTTTCCTCTCCAGACCAGCAAGGCCAGCTTGTAGTTTTGTTATAGAAATGTAAAAGGACATGCAATTTTTTTTATTTTTTTAAACATAACACTTTGGTATTCAAGAACCACATCACAATCCAGCACTAAAAGGTGAGTGGGGCTTTTGCTGATGTTCTTTAAAGGTTGTGTGCGACAGAGAAACTCTGTATGCAGCTCAAGAAGTCAGTTTTTAGTACTAATATTATTATGAATCAAAAGCAGCATTAAATGCGCTACATTGCAAATGCGTTTGGTGTAATTTCACACTGACCCAGCCTCAAAAATGAAGTGTAGTATAAAAAAAAAAACATTTGAATTCTGTTTTATCACAAAATTGCATAGTATAGTGACAGTATGCAGCTAAATCTTTTTATGATCATAAGAAAACACATGCTCTAGCATTATTATAAAGCAAATAGTTGTGTGCAGCACTTTGAGACGTTGCAGTTGCATCACAATATAAAATAGCGCCAGGTGAAAAGAACTCACTTGAAAAACTCAAAATCTTAGCAAGAATATTTGTCTTATTTCTAGTCAAAATATCTCATTTCACTTAAAATAAGACATGATCACCTAAGAAATAACTTGTTTTTTAGACAATTGTCACTTGTTTCAAGCTAATTTTCACTTGTTCCATTGGCAAATTTTGCCGATGAAACAAGAAAATTGTCTAAAAACAAGTTACTTTAAGTGTAATGAGATATTTTGACTAGAAATAAGACATTTTGACTTGAAATAAGACAAATATTTTTGGTAAGATTTTGAGTTTTTGCAGTGCTTGCTGATAGAGATTATTGTTACAACCAAAAGTCTTAATGTCTGGTTTTTGTCTTTGTCATGTATCTAAATGGTCAGCAGGTTAAATTAGAAAAGCAACCGGTGCTAATGTCAGCACGGAGCTATAACTATGTATGTGTCTCCCAGTCTTTCTTCGGTGTCTGCTAGACTTTGTGTGTTTTTAATAATACCATTTTTTATGTTTTCGGATTGTCGTCGCTTGTGTTAATTGTGATCTAATGCCTGGCTGAAACCGAATTTCCTTCTGGAATAAAAACAAAATCAGAGTTGAGGCTTCTGCTGGAACTGCAGCTTGAACAGATGCTATGATTTAGCTGGTGATAAATTGAGTCAGATTAATCCGTAATGAAAGCACACTCAAAGAAACTCATAATTTAGTTAACCCTAAAACACTCGACCCATAAAACATCTCGACTCCAAGAATGTAGGTCAGCCGCCAAGGTCCATTTAGAAAACGTGCAGTTCATGGAGTAGGAATCTTCGGCATCCAGAAAGAACGGAGGGTGTAAATGATGAGACCTGTGACCTTAAAACCAGGAACTACCCCCAAAATCTTACAAACTAATACACAAGATTTTTTTCCCTACTTTATAATTGTTTTACATTTTGATTTCAGTGTGTAAAGTCGCAAAAAATTAAATTAAAAGCCATAGTGTTACCGTGCACTTTAATTAGGCCTACTGTAAATGCACCATGAGACTGTGCAGACTGTGATTGTTGGTGGTAAAATTACCAATAATTCTGTGTAATTGAACTCTCAGTTGAATGTTTAAAAACCGCTATCACAACAATAACATCTTTTTTTTTATTTTTTTTTAAACTTTGGGATGTGATGCGGGGGGCGATGGGTGCTATCCAGTCTGGTACAGCCTGTCTGCAGCTTTTGTTGACCGTCACGTTCCCCTTCAAAATCCAAATATTTCTGTCTAATTGAGCGCTCGGTCGAACCCTTTAACCCTCGTTTGACCGCTTGATGACCCCCCTTTTTTTTTTTTTAAGGAAGGGGAGAATGTGAACTTAAGATGAACTGGTGGCGTGTCTCAAGCCCGGTTCAAGCTGGGGTGAGCGAAGCATTGCGTGATGTTTCCAGTATACGGAAGGAGCTGTTAGGATAAGACCGACGAGTCAACGGTGGGAGCGGGGTGAGAGATTGGTGTTGAGGGACAGACTGAAGAGACGGAAAACGAGGAACAAAGGGTCGGGAATGGGCCATGAGAATCCCCAATTTTTTTTTTCTCTCTTCATTTTCACCATGACAGAATCTCGCATCTGGAAGGTTTCAGTTTCTGTATTTCGAAATGTCCCAGCCTGAACCAGGTCCCATGCGGCAGGTGGCTGATGTATTCTTCAGGATTTCCTCTGGTGTTTTGAAGAGATTGCATTTCAAAATCAAGATGCAAATAAATGCAAATGAACTGTAGTGACATCTTGAGGCCGGTAGTGAAAGTAAAATGCAGAACGTAGAAACCTGATTTTTTTTTATTTTTTATTCCATTTATTGATTTAAGGTGTTACAGTGAGAAATTTCCCAGTTCGTATTATTTTTCAGTTCTGTCTTCATCATTCGTCAAGATTTGAGAGTCCCTAGCTGGTCAGTAACTGTAATAAAATGTTTTTTTAATGTTTCAGCGGCTGCTTTTCCTACTAAACCGAGGTTGTGTTCTGATTAGATCGCTCCACCCTTACATGTGAAAGTAACTTTAAATTACTGGGAAAAATGGCTGGTATTTAATTAAAATGTTCACATTTTAGTTTACCACCCTTTTAGGTAGTTTTATGAGAAGCGCATAAACTCCTGCATTCACCATCAGTGTGCATGTGATTTTTTTTTTTTTTTTTTTTCTTTTTACATTTATTCTCAATGATGGTTTGAGTTATTTTACGATACGAGTACAGTTGTTTATTACTTGCGTTGTATTCATGTCACTATGTGGCAGCTAATGGGATCAAACAATAACACAGTAATAAACTTCTGCTTGAAACTTGGATTTTCCAAGGTACTCCTATAAGGTACTGCGATTGTGATATGATCCGCAGTTTTAGTAGGAATGATAATTTTGTATCATAATTTTAATTTTCACAGAAAAACATATAAATTTAATATTTAAAATTACAGTAAAGTGTTTTTTTTTCCTTCTATATTTGGCAGGTTTGTGTATCCAACAAGCATGCTTTCTTACATCCTGAAAATATATTTTGCAGGCCACGGCATCTCTGTAGCACCATAATACTTTATTTAATCCAATGTTTTATTACACAAGTTGCCAAAAAATTAAAGCTCCTGTGATTTGGATATTGCTTTTGGCCATATTGGGATTTTGTTTAATTGTTGAGTCCTTCCACTCACTAAACCACCCTGTTTCCCATTAAATGCTACTTGTGGCTTCAGTATTAGTGGACTGAGCTCTTCCCTTTTTCCTGTGTGTGTGTACCTCTGTGTGCAGGTGTGGATGGAGGTGCTGTCAGAGTGACGGGGGCTAAAGGCTCCGCTCCATCAAACGACTACAAGGTAAACAGCATGGCGACGCTCTGCTGGTGCAGGTCAGGATTGTCTGAAATGAAAAAAATGAATTTCGTCTGGAAAAAGCATAGCAGAGTTTAAAATGGAAAATGTCGATGAGATCTTGCGGCGCCTCGTCTCATCCTCACCTCCTGTCCTCACCTCCTCCCCTAGGTGTGTGCCACCTACATGGATGGTTTCAGGGCGACGGCGGTGTGTCCGGTCGGAGGGCCGAGAGCATCAGAGAAGGCCAGGCGAACCGCCGAGAGCATCATTAAAAGGTGCGTGCATGCATGAGAAAAGACCGAGGCCGGTTTTACAAGATGCAGCTTGAATGCATCTCATATCCCATGCAACTTCGCTGCGCTGGCATCCCTTAGTAGAATCATCCAATGAAAATTGAGAGCTGGGTTTGTGAGATTTATTCGTCACATGCATGAATGTACAGGTACAGCAGCAGTGAAATGTAATTGCAACAACTCCAGCACTGTGCAAGTAAAAAAAAAAAAATAATAATAATAATAATAATAACGATTATAATAATAAAAAATAATAAAATAAAATAAAATAAGAATAAAGATAAAATCGAAAGAATATATGACATTCCTATATACAATGAACAACCTGTATACAATATACAACAATATACAAAAAGTACAAATAGGTAGGTAGGTAGGTAGGATTTTTGTATGTTGCAGAAGAAATCAGTCGCTATAAACAGCACTGAATGTAAAACAGAAGTCTACCAGAGTAATTAAAGCATATCTAAATAAGAAAGATACAAGTTGGTAAATATAAAAATGCATCAGGTCATACAGTGTGTTGGGTGACTTTGACAGATAAAATTAATTCATGATGCATGCAACACCGGTCCATGAAATAATGAATTAAATAGTGAAATAATTATATATACGTTTTTACATTAAATGAGTTGGTATTTTAATGAATTAATGACACATTTAATGACACATTTATTTGTTTAATTCCCATTTTAATTAATTAATGACACTTTTAAGTATTTATTTAAAGACGTATTTATATATTTCGTTCTGTCCTTTTTAGTCCTCCATATCTTGGCAGTTAGGGACACACATGCAATGTTATGAGTCAATAAAATGAGTCTGGTGACATAGCAGCTTCAGAGGATTTTGCTTTGTCTGAGCTCTTAAGTCTGTGGCTTTGGAATAATACTGTGTAATGTGTTAATGTGTGTGTGTGTGTGTGTGTCTGTGTAGGACAAGGCGTATATTTAAACAGTTAGGATTGGAAGACTTCAATTCTGTCAATGTCCAGGTTCTGGGAGCTGAGGACACCTACGGAGCCAACGTTCGCAACAAGGCAACTCACACGCACGCACACGCACACACACACACACACACACACACACACACACACACACACAGCACCTACTGCCTCAAACGCAGCCTGCTCATTAGTTATTCATCCATTTGTCTTTGTCTAGCCAGACTTTCCACTTCTTTCTCTCTCCTCTCTCTATCTGTGTTTTTCTCTTTCTCTGGCCCTCCCTCATTTCTCCGGCACTAGAAAGAGTTCAGGGTCAGAGCTAAGCATGTTTCATGGCCGTACCCTCTCTCTCTCTCTCTCGCTCTCTCTCCCCATCCCTCTTTCTTTTTTTACTCCACTAGAAGCAGGTCAGGATCAGAGTTAAGCCTGTTTCATGCCTCTAACCTCCAGCCCTCCATACCTCTTTGATTCACGTTCTCTTCTTCACGTTCCTCTTTTGGTCTTTTCCCCTCTTTTCTTTTATTTTGGCTTGTCACCTCAGTTTTTTTTTTCTCTGCTGCTTCCTCCACATCTCCTCCTGTCACGTTTTCCTTTGGTCTCCTGTTTTCCCATTTCTTCCTTTCCTCTTCTCCTTTCCTTGTCCATCCTTTTCTTTCTTTCTTTCTTTCTTTCCTTCTCCTCTGTCTCTTTTGAGAAGGGGCAGCAGGTGTTGGACCACCTCTCTTTCCATCGACTTCATCAGTAAATATGTGAGAGCCATAGGTCTGTAGTCATCATGCTCTTTGGAGCAGGATGTTTTTTGGAATGGGTGTTACATGTGATGTTTTCCATGCTGCTGGTATTGAATTGAATGGGATTCTGGTGATAACTGGAAAATGGGCTGCTGGGTTGGGGCAAGCTCCTCGGCAAAGCTCCTCAGGAGGTGAGGTCTAACATTGTCAGACCCACTGGCCTCAGAAATGACTTTTGCTGAAATGTCTGGGTAAAAGCTGACAACCTATTTTTTTCTGTTAGAAGGGACCCACAGAAGAAGTTTTAAGGTTGGTTGTCATGTTGAATTTCTTTTTTTTTTTTTTTTGTGACTTTTAGAAGCCCTTTAATCCTTAAAGTCTGACGGTATTTGGCCGTTTGTACATGCTTTTCAATTTCTGTTTATAAAGCCCATTCAAATCTTTTACTATAGTAAAGTTTGGCATCCTTTTTTTCCCAGCATATCATCATCTATATGACCCAGCCATTATTTTTGTCATTTTGTCATACTGTATCAACATATTGGGCCCAAAAACACAAGAAAAACTAAAAATTGGATTTGAAAATACAGGTTTTTTTTTTACTAATAAAAAAGGCAGAAAGATGCTTACTAAATTATGTTGAAGGTTGGAAATATAAACATAGTAGTGAGTGCATCTACTCCTGTGAAGAATCTTTTTAGACAGGTGTAGCCCCCTGACTACACCTGCCACGTGTGATTCCGATATCTTGCGCATCAGTCGCGAATGATTGTTTAAAAATTGCAGCATATGATTGAATCAGAAGCCTTTGCATTCCGTGCACATTGGCTTTTTAATGGGACTTTAGATTGTAAAATATATGCCAAACTGCTGACATTTTCCCATAGAGGTCTGTCAGTGGAGGTTGTTTTACTCATCATTTATTACAGTGGTGAAATGTCAGGCTATGTAACCTGAAGTTTAATAATAAATGCTGTGATATTGGATTGTAATCCAGTGCTTTAGGCTAAAGGAGGCTTTTATGATATTGGTATCAGTATAGGAAAAACTAATATTTACACTGATGTGCACTTGAGTCAAAAAAAGGTGTTTCAAGCCCTAAATAGTGCACCGTGAGCCAGTTACATTCCCACTGACCTGCCTCATCAGCCCTCCAGTTAATGAGCTGTACCAGCCTGTGATGCACTTTATAGAAAGTGTTATTTACGTATTTGTGTATCTAATCTATCTCTCTCTCTCTCTCTCTCTCTCTCTCTCTCTCTCTCTCTCTCTCTCTCTCTCTCTCTCTCTCTCTCTCTCTCTCTCTCTCTCTCTCTCTCTCTCTCTATCTATCTATAGGGTTCTCGGGAGGTTGTGATCTGGATGGCTGTTCAGCACAAACACAAGAAAGCACTTGAAATTTTCTCCAGGGAAATTGCTCCTGCAGGCACCGGCATGGGTACGACAAACACACACTCACACACATGCACACACACACATACACACACACACACTTGCTCCCTTTACCATTTCATTGCTAAGTATCCATATGAGAGCCACTAATGACCTGGATGTCATCCTCGAACGCACCCAGGCATAAAAAAAAAAATATATGTAGGACAAACTGCAAACATACATGCTCACACACCAGCACCCTGCGTAGCGTGGCTTGTTAACAGCCTCTGTTTCTCCCTGTCTCACACACACATGCAAACACACACACACACATGCAAACACACACATACTCTCTGGCACCCTTAAAGGAGGGAGTATTAATCAGCTCAGTGCAGGCTGTGTGTTACTCACGATAAGAGGGAGGGGGTTGTGACCTCATGAACCAGATTCCACTTTTGTTTACGGTGACAAGTTCAACTAACACACACACACACACACACACACACACATTCAAGATGAACTTTATCTGACTCATGGAAGGTCGGTCTGTGTAGTTTAGGCTGACTTCAAGCTTTGAATCATGCCATTCGATGTAGGAGTGGTGTAGAACAGTATGTAGGGCAGGAAAATACTTTTTTTTTTTTTTTTTTTCAGTCGACCAGCTGCAGTGGCGGGTACGTCCTGAAATTCATAAGGTTTTCACTGTTTTACCGCTGTTTAATGCAGGGCACATCTCCAAATAATGGTTATTTACCTGTGGAATTTGCCGCTGGGTCATTCCATGTCAGATCATCAGATTTTTCATACATTTGTCACCATGACCTCAGGAATTTCTAAGAAAATCTCACATCTGATAAAGCTATCTCTGAAACGAACAAAGTCCTAATTTCAGCTATTTTTGACCAAAATTGAATTACCCCATTGTACCGATCAATTGCTTAACATGCACAAACATGCTATAATATTGAAGTCAGCTCACTTTACCATCTCAATTAATTCATCTTCATTTTTCACTGTCATGAAACTTAATTATTAAGTGTTGCACACTAAAGTTGAAAGCTTGTAAAATTACATGGATTTTCGATATATTCAAAGTGCTGTAACATTTACAATTTTCATAACACATTCACAATATTTGGTTGTTTACTCCACATACAACAGTAGAGTATCCACTGAAAATTTGAAATAAATCCAAGGTGTGCCTCTGGAGATACCTAGACCTCCTGTTTACCACGTTATGGCATTATTTTCAATGTTAGCAAGGCAGTAACTGGAATGGGTTCTTAGTCCAGACATTCTTTATTTTAGTTTTAGGGGTGGAAATAAATAATTTAAACATACCAGATCTAACTCTGTGACATATCTTGGTTCTGAGAGAGTGGTCCCAATAAGGCACAGCCTGAAAAAAATTCAAAGTTTGGTCCTCAGTAGCTCCCAAAGTTTATATTTTAGACAGAAAGCAACAACAAAATCGGATTTAGCACCTTTTATTTAGTAAATATGCCAAGTTTCATTACTGTAGGATGAAAATGAATAAAGTTACAGCACATTGAAGTTGTGCCAAAATGCAAGTCATCGGCAAAAACTGACCAAACTCACATGGCAGTACCTCACTTTAAAAATTCGCCAAAAATCTGTTTTTCGTCCAAAGCGGGTGAAATTTGAAAAGTGTTCATAAAACATGTTTGTCTAACTATGGGATCATGGGATCATTGAAATCTGAGTCGCCACAGTGACACCCATTTGCTGATCTGACATGGAATGACCCCTCTTAAAAGCAGAGCCACACTGACCTGTAACTCAGCTAAGCAAATGATTTGTGGTGTTAAAAGGTTGCAGGACAATCGCTCCTCTTTTTCAAGACATGTTATCATTTTCTGTCCTTCCCTTTGTCTCTTTTTCTTATTCCTTCCCTCTTTAATCCTCTTTTTTTTTTCCTCCATCACTCCAGCTCCTGGACTGACAGGCATAGTGGGTGGACGGCCGAGAGTGTAAGCTGAAAAATGCACAGAAAAATCCATACATTCCCACCGGGCAGATTTGCAATCATATTCTCTTTTTTTTTATTATTATTATTATTTCCACAATATCAGATATATCCTTAAGGTTTTGGAAGCACTGCACATGAATTTTTAATTTTTAGTGAAAGCAAGACTCACAGCAAAATGTGGAAAATATGGTTCCCCCAAAAAAGCAGTCATAAATATTAAAATACACGCGAGGGAAGCCACTGTGTAACACAAAAAAGTATTTATTACAGCCCTCAGCGATGCATCTTTGATAGCGTTCACAGACTTTTCAGAGACAAATATCAAGGTTTAATGTATGTGCAGACAGTCTGCACAGAGTTATGTATATCTAGCTTTTATATTTATGTCTGAAAAGCTTGGAAATGTGTAAAAAGTGTGTATTTGAAGCCCATAATACATACCTGTGTTTTTTGCAGTTTGGCTTCCCTCTTTAAAATGTTTGCATTTTGGATTATTTGCCTTGTAAGTGCTTCACAATGAGTATTGCAGTATTAGTATATGTATTACTGTATGTATACAGTATGTGTTTAGGTCATTTTAATGCCACGTAACCACAAGCAAACTCTTTGTTTTACAGCTCTCCTGTGTTGAAGCCATTCTTCTTTATGCAGCCCAAGTCTCAGCTGAAGGTATGGATCGGTTTGGACAAACTAACTTAAATTGTACGTATAAATTCTATGTTTATCAATAAATATGACAGTAGGATTAAGGTTGGGATTAGAAACCACAGGAATAAAAAATAATGTTTATTTCTATTTTATTTACGCGTTTGCATAAAAGCAGTTTCAGTTTGCAAAGTGCTTTCCAAAAGGTCTGACAGCAAGAATAATGCTTAAAAAAAAAAAAAAAAAAAAAAATCAGCATTCTCAAATGCACTCCAAAAAAAAAAACAGGCAATAAAAAACCTAAAATCAAAAAGTGGTTAAAATCAAAAACTATGCAGATTTGCATTTCAAGAGGAAATTTAAACAACACTATAGGAGTTTTTGTCGATATATGAACGGCCAGTCATGCGTTAGCGCTGTTGAACACCCCCCTGTGTATTTGTATATTGTATATTGTATATTGTATATTGTATTTGTGTATAGTGTTGAGTAAAATGTCAAGCTGTGTGTAAAATAAGAGAGAACAGCTTTCATTATCCATTTTTTGTGTTTAACGTGTAACTTTATACCCTTTTGACACTGAGTTTTGACTTTGTCTTTGCACGTTACCCACGTAGCAGGAACTGTCTTTAAGGCATGGCTGAAGACCAAAAAAAAAAAAAAAAAAAGTATCTCCATTTGAGAAAACAAACTGGTCGATGCATTTTGGTTTGTCATGAGATTCTAGCATGGAAAGAACTCGATAAGAGTTACTTCATCGTTATGTAATGACCGAGCTGTGCGGTCTGGAGGTCAAGTGTTTTGGGAAAACTGCATGGGAGAGAAACTCAAGCCAGTGTCCATGCAAAAATCTGGCAATTATATTTTTTCCCTGCTTATCAGCAAACACACACCACATAATGTAGAAATAAAACCTGGCTGAAATGAGTAGGAATCGTCGGTAAATTTGACATTCAAGTGATCCACTCAGCGGCGTTTTGTGCCGACTTTGATGGGGGAACGGGCCAACAGGTGCCTCTTTTACCTCGGGACCACAGCAGTGTCCATCTTTAAAGGAGCAGTTCACCCAAACTACAAAAAACAGATATCTTCCCACTTCCCTTCAGTGTGGTCTGTCCATCCAGATGGTTTCTGTGTGATTTGTTGAGGTTTCCAGTCTGTCTCCCACTCTCCCTGAACCCTATGCAATGGGGCAGGGTGGGTGTTCCTGGGTGGGTGTTACATGTGGAAAAACACAACAGCAACAACAGAGGTCGGATGTATAAACGCTGCATTCGCACAGAAACACACATAGGCTATTTTCTGCACATAAATCGGTATTTATAAAAAAAGAGCGTGTGGTGAGAATGTGCACACCTTCCTGCAGACTTCACACCACACAGAAAAATTTTGGCTGCTGGCCTGGTGGAAAATTCGAAGAAAACACCATAAAAGTGGAAATTTGTGCAACATTATTAAAGGAACTTTATTATTTCTATATACTAGGTGTTCTTAATATCCATTTTCACTGTGTAAGTATGATTTTGTGCAAGCTTATTTTCTTTTTTTTTTTTTTTTTTTTTAATATATTTCTGAGTGAGAATATGTGTGTTGCTGTGTGTCACATAATACAGACGGATTGATGGGTGGAGCACATTTGTGATCAATTAAAAGTCATTCTGATGAGTGCTGTGAATACGCTAAGTCATGTGTAATGGCTGTGTGCAAGGACAGCAATGGTGGCTTTGGTGCTTGTTCTTTTAAAGTCTGACGCAAAGGTTGCGTATGCATATTTCTGGCTTAGTGCATATACACATTTTAGTCATGAATCTACCCAGAGTTTTATGAATCTGACCCCGGGTCTTTCTAAGAACCATGACTTGGATACCCACAGAAGTGTCAAACTGTACCTATCCACCTCTAATTCGTACTCCTTGGAATACCAGTCCAGCCCCATTGTACTGGGATGAAGAGACACACACTGGAAACCAGATCGCATCAAAACTATCTAGATGGACAGACTGCACTACTGGAGAAAAATACAGTCTTTTTGTATTAAGGTTGAACTGATCCTTAAAATATCTGTCAGGTCTATTAAGTTGTTGAAATGCCTAAGAATGTGCACATTGAATATTTTTATGAGGTGTCATATAATCCTGTGAACTTGTGAAAAAAGGCAATAGTGCATCAGGCACTGCAGTCCCAATGAAATGAATTGAAACCGAATCAAAACTAAGGATTTGTATCCTGATAAAATCAGCAACTGCACGGCATGAGTATATTTTGTGAGCTGAGAGTCCGTGTCGTCTCACACACCGTCGAGCCTCTCAGCTGAAAAATGCAGTAAACGCTCAGTGATGATGTCACGGCAGGTGGACGTGCACCTTGGTGGAAGCCTGGCGGAAACGCTTTCGGAGGCGGCACCAGACGCAGACGGTCAGGACGCCCATCCCACCTCAGCAGAGGACGTGCCTGACACAGGTGAGTGCACACACACACACACACACACACACACACACATTTATATTCACCTGTAGCAGTGCAGGATTTACTCTCAGTCCCGTTTCCAGAATCGAAATTTGTACAAGACATTTCATACATACATTTAAAGTGCCTTACATAAGTCATCAAAAACATAGAAAAGGAAACAAAGAAAAAAATGCAATAAGATAAAATGGCATATATTAACAGTAAACATTTTGGCAAAAGGCACCAGAGAACATACAGATTCTGAGCCTGGACTGAACAGCAGCCAGACTGCATCTCAGTCATTTTGGTAAGCGGTTGTCAAAGTGCGGTCCGGGGACAACCAGGAGTCCAATAGGTGCTTCCAGGTGGTCCTCAATAAATAGGAATAGTTTCATGTCACCATAATTTAACTTGTTATAAACTGTTACAATACAAAAAAAATGAACATGTGATTATTATTGTCACCACTAAGCAACACAAAGCAAAATATTTTTTTCATAGCGGGGTCTGTAGGGTGAAATCACTTCAAATGTGTGTCTGCGGTTTCTTGAAAGTCAGCTTAGTTTTCCAGAACATGACTTCCATATCTTGAGACTCTGCATTTGACTGAATGTGGGTCAAACACCGAGGCGGCCTGACGTGCAGTGACTGAACTGTAACTACAGGGGGCGACATATTCCCACGTCCCCGCTCACCTGTACACACACACAGAGAGAGCGGCTGGGTAAGAATGGGGTCAGAGCCGGATTTGAGTGACAGTTCCCTTAAACTGGACCCGTGGACGAAGTCAGAGGTGAGGGAAGAGAGAAGCGGGTGCCCAGGCGTCCAGAAAGTCCTGGAATTTTGAAAAATCTTTTCCGGAAATTTAAATTCCAGGAATTCAATACACTCATGGTGGAAAAGTCGTGGTGTATTCAAATATGGTATTTATTTTCATTTTCAATTCACTTCACCCGCAGAATAAAAGAACATAACAAACTGTAATCCAACCTGTGAATCAGAAATGTGTTTAATATTTTAGCCAAGGGGGAAAATAAAAATGATATAGGTCATGGAAATCCAACATTTTAGTCACGGAAAAGTGAGAGAATTTTACATTTAACACCGAGTGGCAACCCTTAGAGAAGTGGGGAGAAAGACGAGAGTTAAAGAAAAGAGGCAGAAGAAAAAAGAGAGAGAGAGAGAGAGGAGGGGAAACTGTGGAGGACAAGAAAGTGAGAAAAAAGGAGGAGGAGAGAAACGGTAAATCATGTAAAGGGAGGATTTTGAGTGACGAGGAGGAGGAGGAGAAGGAGGGATTCAGGAAGAGAGGAGGAAAAGAAGAGGAAAGTGATCAAGAGGAGCAAAAGGAAGAGAGGATGAGAGAGAGGAAGAGAAAACGAGTGAGAGACGGAAAAGGAAAAGAGGAGAGATGGAGGGAGGGATTTACTATTTACTAATATATTATCAGCCCATATCTTTTATATAGATAGATAGATAGATAGATAGATTTACTTTATTGATCCCAAACTGAGAAATTCTTATGTTACAGCAGCAATGGAAACATAAAATAAAATTAAATAGAATAAATGCAAAATATATGAAGAAAATATGATGTGTAAATATGATCTGTATATGAATATATGCAGCGAGGTATAGTGGGTCAAATGCAAGATCCCTGGGAGAGAGAGAGGTCGTGAACGAGAGCGGCTGGAGGTTGTGAGAAACTATTCAGACTTCCACGGCTAGCCGGGATTACCATGCTGTTCAGAGAGGGAGCTTTGACCGTGTGTGTGTGTGTGTGTGTGTGTGTGTGTGTGTGTGTGGTCCCTTATTCCTTAAAGTACACGGCGTGCCACTTCCTTTCAGCCTTTCCTTTTTGCTGCCCTCACGTGGCCCTTCACAAAACACACACACACACACAAGATGCTGTCTTCAATTTTACATACACACACACACACACACACACACACACACACCACACTGCAGAGTTTACCAGCGGACACTGATCCTGTAGGAATGTTGTTTGGAGACTCTCCACGCCTACGTTAACGATTTTTCTCTGACGGAGAACAGAAATCAAATTTAGCCACAAAATGAAGAGAAAAGCAAAGGTTGAATTGTAACAGACACGCACACACACACACACACACACACACATGCTCACACACACACACACACACAGAGTCCTGGCTGGCTCCCATACCTCCACTTCCAAGGAAGAAAAAAAAAGGAAGTCCTGCCTGATCACAAGAACCAAACCAAGAAAGAAAGAAGAGGGAAAGCTTTGTTTTTCGCATTTTCATCCCGTTTTACTCTTTACACTCGAGAGCCACGTTTAAATCACTCATGTCGGTCAGGGAGCGATCAGATTTATAAGCGCAATTATGACGTGCAAATATAATTACTGTCAAGCGCTTTTAAGAGCATGTTCACACCAGGCACGCTTTGATTGGCGTGTTTGAACTCGTTGAACCGTTTCCCTCCTTCAGTTTGTTTGAAAAACGGGAGGATTCCAGCCACACTCGCACAGAAACGAGGAAGCAGAAACTTGATTCAAACCAGCGTGTTTCTTTCTCATCAGTGAGGCTGTCCTGATTGGTCGCAAGCGTGGCAAACGTTGTGGCGCACCGTCTTTCCTCAGCACATCGCCACACGGCCTTTACATTTTTCTTTATATTTAACATGTCAGTTGTTCCTCTGCAATCACCGATTTTGCCGTTGCCAAAGTCACATAAATCAAGTCTTGTATCTTATTGGTCTGCGGTTTGTTTGCGTTGTACACTGCAAAAACGCAAAATCTTACCAGATTATTGGTCTTATTTCAAGTCAAAAATGTCTTATTTCTAGTCAAAATATCTCATTACACTTAAAATAAGACATGATCACCTCAGAAGTAAATTGTTTATAGACAATTTTCACTTGTTTCAAGTGAAAATTTTGTTTCATTTGTTTCATTGGCAAAATTTGCCAGTGGAAAAAGTGAAAATTCACTTGAAATAAGTGAAAATTAGCTAGAAACAAGAAACAAATTTTGCCAATGAAACAAGCATTTTTTCACTTGTTTCAAGCAAATTTTCACTTGAAACAAGAGACAGTTGTCTAAAAACAAGTTACTTCTGAGGTGATCATGTCTTATTTTAAGTGTAATGAGATATTTTGACTAGGAATAAGACATTTTTGACTTGAAATAAGACAAATAATCTTGGTAAGATTTTGAGTTTTTGCAGTGTAACTTGACGGACAGACTTGCTCTTTGCCGTTTAGAAAGCATCAAGCTGCCACGATGTGCCGCTCGGCTGCACGGATGCTTTCGGCACAAGGTGTCACCAAAAAATGGAAGAAATGGTTCAAACCCAACAGAGTCATTGTGTTTCATTGTATTGTCTGGTCATTTATTACATCTGCATTTGATTTTGTGTGTGCTGCTGTTTCACCGCTGTGCAGCTGAGCTTAAAAAAAAAAAAAAAAAACACATCCAAAGTTAGTCTTTTGGTGTCTTGGTCTCCTCTGTGCAGATTTACCCAGCGGACCACACAGCTACAGGCTGGAGGAGCTGGCCTACACCAGGAGCGGAGACAAGGGAGACTCGGCTAACATCGGTGAGAAATGCACCGGACAAAGGACGGTTGTCTAAATAAATGCCTGTTTTTTGCTGTTCTCTCATGTAACAGCTCTTTCTTGCTGCACAGGAACTGATGTGTTTGACGTCTCCAGTGTTTTATTTGGCATAAACCAAAAAAAAAAAAAAACTGGTTAGTAAAGAAAAGCGTCTCTCTCTCTCTCTCTCTCTTTTCATAGGAGTGATCGCTCGTCATCCTCTCTTCTTCCCCTACCTGAAGAAACACCTGACTTCTTCTGTGGTGGAGGAATACTTCTCCCACCTCATCCAGCCAGGAACGCAGAACTCCGTCACACGGTGAGGGGAGAGAGAGAGAGAGATTTTGAGAAAAAGAAAATTTGGATTTCTTTTTCTTCTTTTTTTTTGGATTATTTTAATGCCACAAGTACCCTATTCCTCATTCAGTGGCACATTCTGTCATAAGGCAGTGAGGAAATGAGCTTGTGTGTTTGTGCACACGTCCTTCTGTGTGTGTGTGTTTGAGACTGAAGAACTGGGTGTGTGAGTGTGTCGGTGTTGATGACTGTGTTTGCGTGAAAGAGACGTGCCTGGGTTTTGTGTGCGTGCTTGTGGAGGTGAGAGCATAACCGAGTGCATACCGAGCTTTTTGTTTCAGACGAGTTATGGGCAGTGTTTCTCCATCCAGCTGAAATCCAGAGATTTCAAAGGAACTCACACACACACACACACACACACACACGCACACACACAGAGGCAGAATGGCACGCAAGCCCTGGTGATTAGCCGGTGTAGTTATCCTAATCATTGTCAGACGGCAAGCCAAAGGCCTTGCAGGCGGCCCAGTCTTCTGCTACAAGACACAGCAGAGCAGGGAACGCTCTGAAAACAAGATGTATGATCTGTGGCCGGACAGATAGTCAGCACGATCCAGCCAGACAGCGCTCAGCCAGAGAGATACCACACTGACAAACAGACCCAAATCAGCCACTCGCAGACGGACAGATGCCACAAAACTGGTAAACAGCTGAAGGACACTGGGAGTGAAACTGGAAACACGCTGATGCCACACTGACGTCCGACACATTTTGCTTTCTTTGTCTTCTGTCTGCAAGAAAAGTCAGTAAACGTGAAAATACAATTGACAGGCCCCTGGACAAGTCATGGAAAATTTTTAATTTTGTAAAGGTTTTGGGAGATTCAGGGAAATCTGACAAAAGTAGCATCAAGTCTGTTAAATAGTGATGACCAGTTACAAAAAAATAAGAGAGAGGAATCATTGTGGTGGTGCTTTAGGATTTCTCTTGGGTGTGTTCATGCTCTAGTTTGTCTCAGTGTTGCAAAAAAAAAAAAAGTTGAAAATTAGTTATTTTTTACCTTTGCAGATAAATACTTTTTTTCAGATTTTTGGTCAAAACAGTTACAAATTTCATTTGGATGTTGATTATCCAGTTTCATTATGCAGATTGACGAGTCACCTGCTTTTTTTTTCTCCTTTCTTTTTCTTCCACCTATAAGCTGCACACCACTCTCCATTAGCCTACATTATAGGCATTTTTTTTATATATATTTTCAGAAGTGCTTGCAAACAACTGCTGTTTTACTGGGAGGCCAACATATTTCTTATATAGGGCCTAATATTTGTGCTGGTTATTCGTTCTCAAGTTAATGAGTCCAGTATTCATTGGTCAGTATGTTCCTGCGTGTGTGTGTGTGTGTGTGTGTGCTGGTGTGTTTGATGCTATTGTCCCAAAGTGTTTTGTGGACAACTGTAATTTCCCAGTTCACAGTACACAGCATCACAACACACCATTTCAATGACAACTCTTAAAAAAAATGTTTCTTTTGATGATGGAAACTGAGCAAAATTCATGGCAAAGACACAGGAAATATTATTTTTAACCCAACCTGACTATAGCTGGAAAAATTTTGTCCGAACCTGACGGCCACCTGTCCAAGCCTCAGTAAAAACCTAATCTTAACCCTCCTGTTATGTTCAAAT